>NC_057798.1:785166362-785207190 GCF_018294505.1 Triticum aestivum
GCCCAGGGGGGAGGAAGGGGGGGGGGGGTAGGCGCGCCCCACCCTCGTGGCTCCCCTGTGCGACTTCTTTCGCCTATTATACTCATATAACCTGAAAACATCCGAGAGCACCTTGAAACCCTATTTCCACCGCCGCAACCTTCTGTACCCGTGAGATCCCATCTTGGGGCCTTTTCCAGCGCTCCACCGGAGGGGGAATCGGTCACGGAGGGCTTCTACATCAACACCATAGCCTCTCCGATGAAGTGTGAGTAGTTTACCTCAGACCTTCGGGTCCATACTTATTAGCTAGATGGCTACTTCTGTCTCTTTGGACCTCAATACAAAGTTCTCCTCGATCTTCTTGGAGATCTATTCGATGTAATACTTTTTGCAGTGTGTTTGTCAAGATCCGATGAATTGTGGGTTTATGATCAAGATTATCTATGAACAATATTTGAATATCCTATGAATTCTTTTATGTATGATTTGTTATCTTTGCAAGTCTCTTCGAATTATCAGTTTGGTTTGGCCTACTAGATTGATCTTTCTTACATTGGGAGAAGTGCTTAGCTTTGGGTTCAATCTTCCGGTGTCCTATCCCAATGACAACAAGGGCAGCAAGGCACGTATTGTATTGTTGCCATCGAGGATAAAAAGATGGGGTTTATGTCATATTGCTTGAGTTTATCCCTCTACATCATGTCATCTTGCCTAATGCGTTACTCTGTTCTTATGAACTTAATACTCTAGATGCATGCTGGATAGCGGTCGATGTGTGCAGTAATAGTAGTAGATGCAGAATCGTTTCGATCTACTTGTTGCGGACGTGATGCCTATATACATGATCATGCCTAGATATTCTCATAACTATGTGCTTTCATATCAATTGCTTGACAGTATTTTGTTCACCCACCGTAATACTTATGCTATCTTGAGAGAAGCCACTAGTGAAACCTATGCCCCCCGGGTCTATTTTCCATCATATAAGTTTCCGGTCTATTTTATTTTGCAATCTTTACTTTTCAATCTATATCATAAAAATACCAAATATATTTATCTTATTATCTCTATCAGATCTCACTTTTGCAAGTGGCCGTGAAGGGATTGACAAACACTTTATCGCGTTGGTTGCAAGGTTCTTATTTGTTTGTGCAGGTACGAGGGATTTAAGTGTAGCCTCCTACTGGATTGATACCTTGGTTCTCAAAAACTGAGGGAAATACATATGCTACTTTGCTGCATCACCCTTACCTCTTTAAGGGAAAACCAACGCATGCTCAAGAGGTAGCAGCGCATCGCACCAACCACAAGCTCTCCTTCCGCTACTTCGGGCCTTACAAGATCATCCGCGTCGTCAACCCCGTCGCCTACGAACTTGAGCTTCCCGCTGGCACCAAGGTCCATCCTGTTTTCCATGTCTCTCAGCTGTGGCGCGCACTCTCCAACAACACAGCAGTGGAAGACAAGCTGCCCGTCCCACCAGAGGAGCCACTGTTGCCGTTTGAGATCATCGACACACGCTGGCACAGCACTCCCCAGGGGCGGCGCGAACAAGTACTCGTGCGTTGATCCGATCCATTCGTCTCGACGCCACTTGGGAAGATGCCAAGTCCATGCGCGAGCGCTTTTCGGCACTACTAGCTTGGGGGCAAGCCAGCTCTCAAGGAGGAGGGGATGTTAGCGCACGTACCACCAAGGTGATCGACGGCTTTGTCCCGAGACGCGTCGACAGCAGGCCCAAGAGGATCACGCAGCCCAACCGAGATTCGTTGGGCCAGAATGGGCCCGCTGAGCCAGCTCACCTAACGGCTCGCTACTTATACCAAGGACGATGGTGCGATCGGCATCCGGTTGGATCAAGACAACGGCGGCTCTCTTCCTTTTCCCTTCTCTCTCAAGAGCAGCTTGGCTGATTGTATCCCAAATTCGAGATTGCATCTGTAATAGGGTGATAATCGATCGATAACCTCTCGCGTGCCATTGTCTAAGCCGCCGCTGCGGCCTCTCCTTGCCTGCCTGGTCGCCTTGTGCTACTTCAAGCCGCCCCGATCACTGAAACGCTACTCACTGCTGTCACCACGCTACCCCAGTAGCCACCGCCGCCCGGTTTCACTGCATCCGGCTCTGTGCCCTGGGTTGCCTAGCACCACCGTGGCTGTGTCCCGCTCCGGATTGTGCCAACGCACCGTTGCCTCCCCGCTCTGGCCTCCTCCGGCTCACCCCGCGTGTGGTTTGGGCGCCCCGCCAGCTCGCCTTGCCTCCCCTTTGCCTTGGCCTCCGAGCCATCCTGCCCTCTGCTCTCGCGCGCCTGACGCCGCTTGAAGAAAAGGGGAAGTGGGAAGTGTTGGAACAGATAAAGAAGCTGCCTGGCCGGTTGTTTGAAAAAAGGGGTGGATGTGGATTAGTCAATACAATTCGGTGAACCGCCCAGCTCCGGTCCTGCTGCGATCGTATTTCAAACCGCTACCTCCGTCAGCCGCCACTTTGTATTCACCGATTTCTACTATGCCATTGTCTTCGAGTCACCTCTCCCCTACTGTCAAGCTGATGGAAAAGAAAAATTACATTTTACCATGACAGTTGCAGTATTATGGTGAAAGCCCTTTTTGCAAGGGCAGGGAGAGTGGATAAATTGCCATTGCAAATACTGGAGGTGATCCATGGATACAGATCATTGGTCATCCGAACAAATCAGGTGATATCCATCTAAGTTTATTTTATTAGCACATATTGTTTTTGCCAAAGAACAGTTTATCTTTACCTTGGTCTACAATATTGTTTATGCAGGACAATTGTTCAGTACAAGAGTGATGGTCGTGTCATGGATGAATAGCTCGCGCCGCCATTATCATGCGCTAGTATCTAACTGTGCCATGATGCTCAACGAATATATGTGCAAACTGCTGTTTTTACGGCCCAATTTACATCAACATGATGTGGTTGATTCGCCCGTCCGCACGGCTTATCGCACCTGCGATTGACTCGCCCGCCCGCACTAGCTTACAATGCCGCGGCCGGCTCATCTATCTGCTTCCGTGGCTGACTCGGGCGTGATTGATTTAAGCTTCACCGTGGTGATCATCAAATCCGCGGTGGATAATTTCTGGCCTAACATATCAGGTGAAATCCATCCAGTATATTTTTATATTAAATATTGCTTTCTTTAAAAGAGCAATTACTCTGGCTTGCAAGTTCTCGAATGCAGGACAAGTTGTCTACTACAAAAGGGACTATTATATCACTGAGCTGTTGAATGACTCATACCGGTTTATATCACGGTCAAATATGGAGAATCTCAAGACAACTCCTCGAGTCGTCTTAAGACTTAGTGGCTAGAATGACATGACTCAGCAAATCTTGCCAGTTCCAGCAGATCCAAGAACTCCAGGGCAATGGAGGGAAGATAGGCCAGCCCCGGAGGTTACTGCTGTGTTGATGAAAATTTAAAGGCCGTCAGAAAATTTCCGGCTTAAAATGAAGGACTCCGGTTGAAAATCCAGATCAAGGGAAAACTGTCTCTCACAAAGCTTTGAAGCTCTCAATATCCGGTTTGAAATTTCGGTTCAAAAAGAATTCATCTCTCACAAGTTCGAGTTCTCAGAAAAATTAAAGGTTGCCAAAGAGAACTTGCTGCCATACACGGTTCAAACATGGGTATCCTGCCTCATTGGCTTATTGCTACCTCTTGAGCACTGCGTTGGTTTTCCCTTGAAGAGGAAAGGGTGATGCAGCAAAGTAGCGTAAGTATTTCCCTCTATTTTTGAGAACCAAGGTATCAATCCAGTAGGAGGCTTCACGCAAGTCCCTCGTACCTACACAAACAAACAAGAACCTCGCAACCAACGCGATAAAGGGGTTGTCAATCCCTTCACAGCCACTTGCGAAAGTGAGATCTGATAGAGATAAAAAGATAAGATAAATATTTTGGTATTTTTATGATATAGATTGAAAAGTAAAGATTGCAAAATAAAGTAGATCGGAAACATATATGATAGAAAATAGACCCGGGGGCCATAGGTTTCACTAGTGGCTTCTGTCAAGATAGCATAAGTATTACGGTGGGTGAACAAATTACTATCGAGCAATTGATAGAAAAGTGCATAGTTATGAGAATATCTAGGCATGATCATGTATATAGCCATCACGTCCGCGACAAGTAGACCGAAACGATTCTGCATCTACTACTATTACTCCACACATCGACCGCTATCCAGCATGCATCTAGAGTATTAAGTTCATAAGAACGGAGTAACACATTAGGCAAGATGACATGATGTAGACGGATAAACTCAAGCAATATGATATAAACCCCATCTTTTTATCCTCGATGGCAACAATACAATACATGCCTTGCTGCCCCTGCTGTCATTGGGAAAGAACACCGCAAGATTGAACCCAAAGCTAAGCACTTCTCCCATTGCAAGAAAGATCAATCTAGTAGGCCAAACCAAGTTGATAATTCAAAGAGACTTGAAAAGATAACCAATCATACATAAAATAATTCAGAGGAGATTCAAATATTTCTCATAGATAAACTTGATCATAAACCCACAATTCATCGGATCTCCACAAACACACCACAAAAAGAGTTACATCAAATAAATCTCCAAGAAGATCACGGAGAACATTGTATTGAGATTCAAAGAGAGATAAGAAGCCATCTAGCTAGTAACTATGGACCCGAAGGTCTGTGGTAAACTACTCACAACTCATTGGAGAAGCCTTGGTGATGATGTAGAAGCCCTCCATGATCGATTCCCCCTCCGGCAGAGCGCCGAAAAAGGCCCCAAGATGGGATCTCACGTGTACAGAAGGTTGCGGCGGTGGAAATAGGGTTTCATGGTGCTCCTGGATGTTTTTGGGGTACGTAGATATATATAGGCAAAGGAGGTTGGTCAGGGGAGCCACGAGGGGCCCACGAGGGTGGGGGGTGCGCCCACCCCCCTATGGCGCGCCCTCCTGCCTCGTGGCCGCCTCGGCTGCTTCTTGATGTCCACTCCAAGTCTCCTGGATTGCATTTGTTCCAAAAAGATCTCTCCCGAAGGTTTCATTCTGTTTGGACTCCGTTTGATATTCCTTTTCTTCGAAACACCGAAATAGGCAAAAAAACAACAATTTGGGCTGGGCCTCCGGTTAATAGGTTAGTCCAAAAAATGACATAAAAGTGTATAGTAAAGCCCATAAACATCCAAAACAGGTAATATAATAGCATGGAACAATAAAAAATTATAGATACGTTGGAGACGTATCACTTATCACATTAGTGGTCACTTGGTGGCTTCCTGCTCATTGAGCATAGCTATGATTACCCTTTTGATCCGGCTTGTACGCCATGATTACAAAATAGTGCTTCCTGCTCAATGAGCATAGCTATGACTACCTTGCTTGTAGGCCTAGAATGAAATATTACTTGGGGGATCTTTGTTCAACAAGCAAGAGTTTTTATGACCCTTGTAATAGGCTTGGAAGCCAGGTGTATTCACCTAAAAATCCGGGTTATCCTGTATTTTTAAGTGTGCCACTCTGCCCAGATTGACTGGAATGACTCACCGTAATTTTGACAGTACATCTTATATAGACCTTGAACTTGTCAAAGTTAAAACGACGATTGGTCATGTGAGGCCCGGCTTCTAAGGTTGCATGAAGATTTAACTCAACGGCTGTGCGGCCCTATGAAGCACTTGATTTGAAGGCTTGCCAGCCTGTGAAAGCCTTGTTTTTGATTTACATTTGATTTGAACATTTTTTGAGATTCATTTCTTATGACATGTCCAGACATGGTTGAAAACCGATGAGGGCTATGTTGCCTTATGGTTCATACATGAATTTACCCGGCGTTTATTAACCCGGCCTGGCTTTGGACTATAAGTCTCCAGTGTATGATGATCTTATATACTTGGAAGCGCTATGCTCTAAGTTTGGGGATATTACCCCTTGCTGCATACGGCGTTGTAAGCCGGCGGTATATGTCAATTGAACAGGGCGATGTGCTCTCAATCTTTGGGTTGTAACCCTTACTGCACAGGTATGATAAGCCGGCAGTGTGAACAAATTGAACAGGGTGCTTCGCTCTAAGTCTTTGGGCTATTACCCTTACTGCATATGGCATGGATATTTTACCTTGAGCAATCAAAATGATGATATTTCATGACTCTGGGTTGATACTGGCCCCGGATTATAATTATCAAGGCATCACCATGGTATTAATCTATAGGTATGTCTTTCAATAATGGTATGCATATTTTTGGTTTGGTAAACCGCCTTGGCTTTGGACGTTAAGTCGCTAGTATATTTTGATTTGCGCCATTGGAATCATGCACTTTTAAATCATTGGATTGTTACCTTCAGTGAGTATGGCAATGTAAGCTAGCAGTATAAATCAATCCTACAGGTATGTTTTTCCTGGTTATATGAATATGCGAGGTTTGATGGCCCACCCTGGCTTTTAACTTTAAGTTGCCAATATGTTTAGGCTTGAATGGCCTTAATGCTAGTCTTTACTTAATTGCATAAGACTATATTATGTTTGGGTTGTTACCCACCCTGGCTTTGACGTTAAGTCGCCAGGGCATATTTTTTTAAACTCTGTACATGATTTGCAGAGCTATGATTTACAGTTCAAGCCCATCATCAAAATTGATGTTTCAAATTGATGTTATCAGTTGTTGATTGTTAAAGTCTAAGCCGCCGGGTTACAATAATCCCCGAATATAATGGATGCGCATTAAGTCGCCATCGACCAAGAGCCACTGAGTATTTAAACTCTGGATTTACTTGTCAACCGATAAGGTATTCAAATCTTTAATAGCCAAACTTGGCGGGATTGTCACGATGATATTGAATGATTGAGGTTTTCATACCGGATTATATTATGCAAATCTTGAATATCCAACATGGCTAGATTTCAATAGCCAGTATTATGATTGAGGTTTTTAAAGTCTCTCCAGCGCAATGGCTATTATTTCTTTACCAATGGATATGATTTATTCTACAATGGAAGGAATAGTCCCGAGTCGCTGCAGGCTTATGACCCGACACTTGGGGGCTACATTATTAAAATCATGATTGTATCAAATATGGAAGTCCCATGTCACTGCAAGCATGCACCATGACACTTGGGGGCTAATGCAAGGTCATTTTTTACTTGCCTTATTGAAGACCCGACTCATCGCATCATAATGAGCTGGCCCTTGGGGGCTACTAATTGCTCCTGTCAAAAATTCAAAGTACACAAGCCCTAATCCATTATATTGAAGGATCCACTGCTCAGTTGGTAAAGCACAAGGCTCTTAACCTTGTGGACGTGGGTTCGAGCCCCATGGTGGGGGTTACATCATATGATGTTATTTTCAATAAAGTATATATAAAGTCCCAGCTCAGTATTGTCTTGCTGAGCCAGCCCTTGGGGGCTACACGTTGTTGTTCAAGTCTACATGATCATATGTACAAAGTCCCTGCTCATTATTGCATAATGACCCGGCCCTTGGGGGCTACACTGGTTGAAGTTTTTATGAGCATAAGGCAATTACAAGTCCCAGGTTGCTGCAAGCATGACAACCCGACACTTGGGGGCTACATATGTGGAATATTCAGTTTTGACTAGTGATTGAAATGAACAACCTGGATTTCTTCAAGGTTGCAACATTTATATTGAAGCAAGTCTTAAGCTGTTACTACGCTCCCTTCTTAAGACTTGGGGGCTACATGTGATATGCATATAAGGGAGGTACACTTTCAAGCTTGGTGTTAGCAACAGTTATGACCCGGTGCTATCAATATTTACAAGGCGATAGTTTTGGCAATTATAATTCGCCAGCCTCTACATCCTCAAGCCGGCGGATCACCAGATGAATATCTTTAGTCCAATATTTTTATTAAGCCGGAGCATTGGGAGCTGAATCAAATGAATTATTCTTCACAATATGTTTTCTTTGAGAAACCAATGTCAATTGATTATGAAGCTGGCCTTTTGACACAAATTTTCTGGAAGAAGGAAATGACAAGGACTTAAGGATGATCAGGTGCCGGGTTACAAGAATATTTAACTCAAAGCACAACTTGTCAAATTTATTCTTGTGCTTATTTTGCAGCATAAGTTTACCATGGATAAATCCAAGCTAAACTGGGGGCTAATGTCGGGGATGTACCCCATGGTGTAACCCGCCGGATGTATGACCCGACTGGAGCTTGGCGACTCACTAGTGACCCGGCGGGCGGGTCAGATGGATGACAAGGCCCAAGGCCCAGTAGGCCGGTTCATGTGATGGTGGGCCGGCTTAAGAGGAAAGGCGTGAGGGATATTTTCCTTACAAGGAATCAAGACCCGGACTTGTATCCGACTGGTATTAGAAGATAGACTAGTCCTAATCCTGGTAGGACTCCACATGTAACCCACCCTCCAACTTATATAAGGAGGGGCAGGGCACCCCAAGAGGGGCAAGAAATAATCTCTAAGGCTAGACACAACTAAAGAGGAGAGCCGGTTGATGCGGCGACTCCCTCATGAGCATAATGAGACCTAGCCACAAACAACATGTAGGGTTATTACCGGATGATGTTTCCCGGGCCCCGAAGCTGTTTAAACCCTTGTCTTGTGTGTTAATCCGTCTTGCGTCTCTCATCCCAATCAACCCCTCTCAAGCTACCACATAGATGCATTGG
Organism: Triticum aestivum; assembly: GCF_018294505.1. Taxonomy (NCBI): domain Eukaryota; kingdom Viridiplantae; phylum Streptophyta; class Magnoliopsida; order Poales; family Poaceae; genus Triticum; species Triticum aestivum. Next base: position 785,175,006 of record NC_057798.1, read on the forward strand.
CCTCGCGACTAAGTCCTGACACTAAGGACATCTGCCATGACAAATCCACGACAAGGGATGTTTATCCAAGTGGGAGTTCTTAAGTATGATTAACAGAACTTAATTTATCATGATCTTAGTCCCGATAGTTTTTGCATATCTATGTTGTAGATCAATGGCCCATGCTACCATTCCCTTGAATTTTAATGCGTTCCTAGAGAAAGCTAAGTTGAAAGATCACGACAGCAACTATACATACTGGGTCTGTAACTAGATGATTATCCTCATTGCTGCACTGAAGAATTATGTCATTGATACACCGCTAGGTGCAAGGCCTGCTGCAGGAGCAGATGCTAATGTTATGAACGTCTGGCAATCTCGATCTAATGACTACTCGATAGTTCAGTGTGCCATGCTTTATGGCTTAGAATCGGGAGTTCAAAGACATTTTGAATGTCATGGAGCATATGCGATGTTCCAGGAATTGAAGTTAATATTTCAAGCAAATGCTCGAGTTGAGAGATATGAAGTCTCCAACAAGTTCTATAGCTGCAAGATGGAGGAGAATGGTTCTGTCAGTAAACACATACTCAGAATGTCTGGGTATCATAACCAGTTGACTCAGCTGGGAGTTAATCTTCCAGATGATAGTGTTATTGACAGAGTTCTTCAATTACTTCCACCAAGCTATAAAGGCTTCGTGATGAACTATAATATGCAAGGGATGGAGAAGACTATTCCCGAGCTCTTCACAATGCTTAAAGCTGCGGAGGTAGAAATCAAGAAGGAGCATCAAGTGTTGATGGTTAACAAGACCACTAGTTTCAAGCAAAAGGGCAAAGGAAAGAAGGGGAACTTCAAGAAGAATGGCAAGCAAGTTGTCACTCCCGGGAAGAAGCCCAAGTCTAGACCTAAGCCTGAACCTAAGTGCTTCTACAACAAAGGGATTGGTCACTGGAAGCGGAACTGCCCCGAGTATTTGGCGGATAAGAAGGATGGCAAAGTGAACGAAGATGTATTTGATATACATGTTATTGATGTGTACCTTAGTAATGCTCGTAGTAGTGCCTGGGTATTTGATACTGGTTCGGTTGCTCATATTTGTAACTCGAAACAGGGACTACGGATTAAACGAAGATTGGCTAAGGACGAGGTGACAATGCGCATCGAGAATGGTTCCAAGGTCTATGTGATCGCCATCGGCAAGCTACCTCTACATCTACCTTCGGGATTAGTTTTAGACCTGAATAATTGTTATTTGGTGCCAGCGTTGTGCATGAACATTATATCTAGATCTTTTTTAATGTGAGACGGTTATTCATTTAAATCAGAGAATAATGGTTTTTCTATTTATATGAGTAATATCTTTTATGGTCATGCACCCTTGAAGAGTTGTCTATTTCTGTTGAATCTCGATTATGGTGATACACATATTCATAATATCGATGCTAAAAGATGCAAAGTTGATAATGATAGTGCAACATATTTGTGGCACTGCCGTTTAGGTCATATTGGTGTAAAACGCATGAAGAAACTCCATGTTGATGGGCTTTTGGAATCACTTGATTATGAATCACTTAATGCTTGCGAACCATGCCTCATGGGCAAGATGACTAAGACTCCGTTCTCCGAAACAATGGAGCGAGCAATTGACATTTTGGAAATAATACATACTGATGTATGTGGTCCGATGAGTGTTAAGTCTCGCGGCGGGTATCGTTATTTTCTGACCTTCACAGATGATTTGAGCAGATATGGGTATATCTACTTAATGAAACACAAGTCTGAAACATTTGAAAAGTTCAAAGAATTTCTGAGTGAAGTGGAAAATCATTGTAACAAGAAAATAAAGTTTCTATGATCTGACCGTGGAGGCGAATATTTGAGTTATGAGTTTGGCCTTCATTTAAAACAATGTGGAATAGTTTCACAACTCACGCCACCTGGAACACCACAACGTAATGGTGTGTACGAATGTCGTAACCATACTTTATTAGATATGGTGCGAACTATGATGTCTCTTACCAATTTATCACTATCGTTTTGGGGTTATGCATTAGAGACAGATGCACTCACATTAAATAGGGTACCATCTAAATCCGTTGACACAACACCGTATGAACTGTGGTTTGGCAAGAAACCTAAGCTGTCGTTTCTTAAGTTTGGGTTTGCGAAGCTTATGTGAAAAAGCTTCAACCTGTTAATCTCGAACCCAAATCGGAGAAATGTGTCTTCATAGGATACCCAAAAGAGACTGTTGGGTACACCTTCTATCACAGATCCTAAGGCAAGTTCTTTGTTACAAGGAATGGATCCTTTCTAGAGAAGGAGTTTCTCTCGAAAAAAGCGAGTGGGAGGAAAGTAGAACTTGATGAGGCATACCTTCTCTCGAATTGGAAAGTAACTCATCATAGAATACCGTTCCCGTGATGCCTACAGCAACTAATGAGGAAGCTAATGATAATGATCATGAAACTTCGGATCAAGTTACTACCGAGCCTCATAGGTCAACCAGAGCACGTTCCGCACCAGAGTGGTTCGGTAAGCCTGTTCTGGAAGTCATGTTACTAGACCATGATGAACGTACGAACTATGAGGAAGCGACGATGAGCAAAAATTCCGCAAAATGGCTTGTGGCCATGAAATCTGACATGGGATCCATGTATGAGAACAAAGTATGGACTTTGGTGGACTTGCCCGTTGATCGGTAAGCCATAGAGAATAAATGGATATTCAAGAAGAAGACTGACGCTGATGGTAATGTTACTGTCTACACAGATCGACTTGTCGCGAAAGGTTGTCAACAAGTTCAAGGATTTGACTACGATGAGACCTTCTCACCCGTAGCGATGCTTAAGTCTGTCAGAATCATGTTAGCAATTCCTGCATTTTATGATTATGAAATCTGGCAAATGGATGTCAAAACTGCATTCCTTAATGGATTTCTTAAAGAAGAGTTGTATATGATGCAACCAGAAGGTTTTGTCGATCCTAAAGGTGCTAACAAAGTGTGCAAGCTCCAGCCATCCATTTATGGACTGGTGCAAGCCTCTCGGAGTTGGAATATACGCTTTGATGAGGTGATCAAAGCATATGGTTTTATACAGACTTTTGGAGAAGCCTGTATTTACAAGAAAGTGAGTAGGAGCTCTGTAGCATTTCTAATATTATATGTGGATGACATATTTTTGATTGGAAATGATATAGAATTTCTGGATAGCATAAAAGGATACTTGAATAAAAGTTTTTCAATGAAAGACGTCGGTGAAGCTACTTATATATTGGGCATCGAGATGTATAGAGATAGATCAGGACGCTTAATTGGACTTTTCCAAAGCACATACCTTGATAAAGTTATGAAGAAGTTCAAAATGGATCAGTCAAAGAAAGGGTTCTTGCCCGTGTTACAAGGTGTGAAGTTGAGTTAGCCTAATGCCCGACCACTGCAGAAGATAGAGAGAAAATGGAAGTCATTCCCTATGCCTCAGCCATAGGTTCTATCATGTATGCAATGCTGTGTACCAGACCTGATGTGTTGGGAATGCAGTAATTTCAAAAAATTCCTATGATCATCCAAGATCTATCTAGGAGAAGCATAGAAACGAGTAGGGAGAGTGTGTTCATGTACCCTCGTAGACCGAAAGCGGAAGCGTTATATCAACACGGTTGATGTAGTCGTACGTCTTCACGATCCGACCGATCCTAGCATCGAACGTACGACACCTCCTTGTTCAGCACACGTTCAGCTCGATGACATCCCTCGTACTCTTGATCTAGTTGAGGCCGAGGGAGAGTTTCGTCAGCATAATGGCGTGGCGACGGTGATGATGAAGTTACCGGCGCAGGGCTTCGCCTAAGCACTATGATGATATGACCGAGGTGTGTAACTGTGGAGGGGGGGGGGTACCGCACACGGCTAAAAGATCAACTTTGTGTCTATGGGGTGCCCCCTCCCCCGTATATAAAGGAGGGGAGGAGGAGGCCGGCCGGCCCTAGGGGGCGCGCCCAAGGAGGGGAGTCCTACTAGGACTCCAAGTCCTAGTAGGATTCCACCAAGAGGGACAGAGGGGGAAGGAAGGAGAGGGAGAGAGGGAGAAGGAAAGGGGGTGCCGCCCCCTTCCCTTGTCCAATTTGGACTACAAGGGAGGGGGGCGCGACCTACCATGGCTGCCCTCCTCTCTCTCCAATAAGCCCCATGGTGTCCCATTAGTTCCCCCGGGGGGTTCCGGTAACCCCTTCGGCCCTCCGGTTTTACCCGAAACCATCCGGAACACTTCTAGTGTCGGAATAACATGGTCCAATATATCAATCTTTATGTCTCGATGATTTAGAGACTCCTCGTCATGTCCATGATCTCAACTGGAACTTCAAACAACCTTCGGTCATCAAAACACATAACTCATAATACAAATCGTCATTGTATGTTAAGCGTGCGGACCCTACGGGTTCGAGAAGAATGTAGACATGACCGAGACACATCTCCGATCAATAACCAATAGCGGAACCTGGATGCTCATATTGGTTCCTACATATTCTACGAAGATCTTTATCGGTCAAACCTCATAACAACATACATTGTTCCCTTTGTTATCGGTATGTTACTTGCCTGAGATTCGATCGTCGGTATCACCATACCTAGTTCAATCTCGTTACCGGCAAGTCTCTTTACTCGTTCCGTAATGCACCATCCCGCAACTAACTCATTAGTCACATTGCTGGCAAGGCTTATAGTGATGTGCATTACCGAGAGGGCCCAGAGATACCTCTCCGAAACACGAAGTGACAAATCCTAATCTCGATCTATGCCAACTCAAGAAATACCATCGGAGACACCTGTAGAGCATCTTTATAATCACCCAGTTATGTTGTGACGTTTGATAGCACACTAAGTGTTCCTCCGGAATCTAGGAGTTGCATAATCTCATAGTCATAGGAACATGTATAAGTCATGAATAAAGCAACAACAATAAACTAAACAATCATAATGCTAAGCTAACGGATGGGTCTTGTCCATCACATCATTCTCTAATGATGTGATCCCATTCATCAAATGACAACACATGTCTATGGCTAGGAAACTTAACCATCTTTTATTAACGAGCATATGCGATGTTCCAGGAATTAAAGTTAATATTTCAAGCAAATGCTCGAGTTGAGAGATATGAAGTCTCCAACAAGTTCTATAGCTGCAAGATGGAGGAGAATAGTTCTGTCAGTAAACACATACTCAGAATGTTTGGGTATCATAACTAGTTGACCCAGCTGGGAGTTAATCTTCCAGATGATAGTGTTATTGACAAAGTTCTTCAATCACTTCCACCAAACTATAAAGGCTTCATGATGAACTATAATATGCAAGGGATGAAGAAGACTATTCCCGAGCTCTTCACAATGCTTAAAGCTGCGGAGGTAGAAATCAATAAGGAGCATCAAGTGTTGATGGTTAACAAGACCACTAGTTTCAAGAAAAAGGGCAAAGGTAAGAAGGGGAACTTCAAGAAGAATGGCAAGCAAGTTGTCACTCCCGGGAAGAAGTCCAAGTCTGGACCTAAGCCTGAAACTGAGTGCTTCTACTGCAAAGGGATTGGTCACTGGAAGCGGAACTGCCCCAAGTATTCGGCGGATAAGAAGGATGGCAAAGTGAACAAAGATATATTTGATATACATGTTATTGATGTGTACCTTACTAATGCTCGTAGTAGTGCCTGGGTATTTGATACTGGTTCGGCTGCTCATATTTGTAACCCGAAACAGGGACTACGGATTAAACGAAGATTGGCTAAGGATGAGGTGACGATGCGTGTCGGGAATGGTTCCAAGGTCGATGTGATCGCCGTCGGCAAGATACCTCTACATCTACCTTCGGAATTAGTTTTAGACCTGAATAATTGTTATTTGGTGCCAGTGTTGAGCATGAACATTATATCTGGATCTTGTTTACTGTGAGATGGTTATTCATTAAAATCAGAGAATAATGGTTGTTCTATTTATATGAGTAATATCATTATGGTCATGCACCCTTGAAGAGTTGTCTATTTTTGTTGAATCTCGGTTATAGTGATACACATATTCATAATATTGATGCCAAAAGATGCAAAGTTGATAATGATAGTGCAACATATTTGTGGCACTGCCGTTTAGGTCATATTGGTGTAAAACGCATGAAGAAACTCCATGCTGGGCTTTTGGAATCACTTGATTATGAATCACTTGATGCTTGCGAACCATGCCTCATGGGCAAGATGACTAAGATTCCGTTCTCCGAAACAATGGAGCGAGCAACTGACTTTTTGGAAATAATACATACTGATGTATGTGGTCCGATGAGTGTTAAGTCTCGCGGCGGGTATCGTTATTTTCTGACCTTCACAGATGATTTGAGCAGATATGGGTATATCTACTTAATGAAACACAAGTCTGAAACATTTGAAAAGTTCAAAGAATTTCAGAGTGAAGTGGAAAATCATCATAACAAGAAAATAATGTTTCTACGATGTGATTGTGGAGGCGAATATTTGAGTTGTGAGTTTGGCCTTCATTTAAAACAATGTGGAATAGTTTCACAACTGACGCCACCTGGAACACCACAGCGTAATGATGTGTCCGAACGTTGTAACCGTACTTTATTAGATATGGTGCGATCTATGATGTCTCTTACCAATTTATCACTATCGTTTTGGGGTTATGCATTAGAGACAGATGCATTCACATTAAATAGGGCAGCATCTAAATCCGTTGACACGACACCGTATGAACTGTGGTTTGGCAAGAAACCTAAGCTGTGGTTTCTTAAGTTTGGGGTTGCGAAGCTTATGTGAAGAAGCTTCAACCAAATAATGTCGAACCCAAATCGGAGAAATATGTCTTCATAGGATACCCAAAAGAGACTGTTGGGTACACCTTCTATCACAGATCCGAAGGCAAGATCTTTTTTACTAAGAATGGATACTTTCTAAAGAAGGAGTTTCTCTCAAAAAAGTGGGAGTAAAGTAGAGCTTGATGAGGTAACTGTACCTTCTCTCGAATTGGAAAGTAGCTCATCACAGAATACCGTTCCCGTGATGCCTACAACAACTAGTGAGAAAGCTAATGATAATGATCATGAAACTTCGGATCAAGTTACTACTGACCCTTGTAGGTCAACCAGAGCACGTTCGGCACCAGAGTGGTTTGGTAAACCTGTTCTGGAAGTCATGTTACTAGACCATGATGAACCTATGAACTATGAGGAAGCGATGATGAGCACAAATTCCGCAAAATGGCTTGTGGCCATGAAACCTGACATGGGATCCATGTATGAGAACAAAGTATGGACTTTGGTGGAATTGCCCGATGATCAGCAAGCCATAGAGAATAAATGGATCTTCAAGAAGAAGACTGATGCTGATGGTAATGTTACTGTCTACACAGCTCGACTTGTCGCGAAAGGTTGTCGACAAGTTCAAGGAGTTGACTACGATGAGACCTTCTCACCCGTAGCGATGCTTAAGTCTGTCCGAATCATGTTAGCAATTCCCGCATTTTATGATTATGAAATCTGGCAAATGAATCTCAAAACTGCATTCCTTAATGGATTTCTTAAAGAAGAGTTGTATATGATGCAACCAGAAGGTTTTGTCGATCCTAAAGGTACTAACAAAGTGTGCAGGCTCCAGCCATCCATTTATGGACTGGTGCAAGCCTCTCAGAGTTGGAATATATGCTTTGATGAGGTGATCAAAGAATATGGTTTTATACAGACTTTTGGAGAAGCCAGTATTTACAAGAAAATGAGTAGGAGCTCTGTAGCATTACTAATATTATATGTGGATGACATATTGTTGATTGGAAATGATATAGAATTCCTGGATAGCATAAGATATACTTGAATAATTTTTTTGCAATGAAAGATGTCGGTGAAGCTGCTTATATATTGGGCATCAAGATCTATAGAGATAGATCAGCAAGCTTAATTGGACTTTCACAAAGCACATACCTTGATAAATTTTTGAAGAAGTTCAAAATGGATCAGTCAAAGAAAGGGTTCTTGCCTGTGTTGCAAGGTGTGAAGTTGCGTTAGACTCAATGCCCGACCACTACAGAAGATAGAGAGAAAATGGAAGTCATTCCCTATGCCTCAACCATAGGTTCTATCATGTAAGCAATGCTGTGTACCAGACCTGATGTGTTGGGGAATGCAGTAATTTCAAAAAAATTCCTATGATCACGCAAGATCTATCTAGGAGAAGCATAGGAACGAGCAGGGAGAGTGTGTCCACGTACCCTCGTAGATTGAAAGCGGAAGCGTTATATCAACACGGTTGACGTAGTCGTACATCTTCACGATCCGACCGATCCTAGCACCAAACTTATGGCACCTCTGTGTTCAGCACACGTTCAGCTCGATGACGTCCCTCGTACTCTTGATCCAGTTGAGGCAGAGGGAGAGTTTCACCAGCACAACAGCGTGGCGACGGTGATGATAAAATTACCAGCGCAGGGCTTCGCCTAAGCACTACGACGATATGACCGAGGTGTGTAACTGTGGAGGGGGGTACCGCACACGGCTAAAAGATCAACTTGTGTGTCTATGGGGTGCCCCCTCCCCCGTATATAAAAGAGGGGAGTAGGATGTGACAGCCTGGATTTTGCCTTCTCTCTTTTTCCGGACTTGCCTTCTCTGTGTTTCCGGACTTGGTTTCTATCGTGGTTTTTGCCTTGATTTGATTTGGAGTTTGAATCATTTCAAATGGACTTGTCACTTGGGCATCTCCTTGGCTTTCACCCAAGTGACCTATTCCTCTGATCCACGGTCAAAATAATCAAATGGATATTTTTCATCCATTTCTCTCTCTGAAACTCACTTTAGAACCTTGTGCTCCAAAGCAACCTCAATTTTTCTTGCTCAGAAATATCTGAGATAAATCCCAAATATTCTTAGAACCTTGGCACAACTTCCCATGTAAAAATATTGCATCACTTTTTGCAATATTTTTGCTGTAGAAATCTTTTCACTTCTGGACCAGAAATGCACTTTGTATAGCAAGTACATTTTTCTTTGAGCTTTTAGCCTTGATCTTTCTTGAGCTTAAACACCCTCCTAAGAAACCCTAAACCCCACAAGATTAGCCCTAATGGCCTTCTAGAAGGTGGGCAAACTTGGCGGCCAAGTTTCTGTACGGGCATGAGCCATCAACTCCCCTAGACAAAACACTGCACGGTCGACCGCCTAGACAAGCTTTGGCCGCTCCTGGGCGCCGTTTTGACCATGCCAGCTTGGTGACCACGCGTAGACACGGTGCCTGGCTGGCGCCTTGCGCTTTGTTTCGTGCGTGCTCGATCCAGCGCTCGCCTCCGACTACCACAACGTGCCACTAGCCTCGACACATCACCCTTGACCGCTCCCTAGCGCTCACCGACGTCGGAGCTGCGCAGCAAGCACGGGCACGTTGTGGACAAAAGGCCACAGTGCACGCGTGCACTTGTCCGCTTCTCCAACCGCCTCCTGTGCTCGTTCGCGAGCGTGGGCAAGCTTCTGCGTTGAGGCTGAGAATTTGCCCCCTCTCGTTTGAGCTTCTCGTCGCCGTTCGCCGTGTGTCCAGAGACCTCCAGCGGCGACACGTCCCCCCCTTCGCTCTGGCTATATATAGTGCCCCCTCCTCGTTTGCTAGCCACGCACCACTCCACACCACCTCCACGTACATGTAGACGAGGACAAGCCCGGTCGGGCAGGCCTCTGGCCGTCGCCCCGACCAGAGGACTCCGGCGATCCCCGCAGTCCAGCCGCCGTGCTGCGGTGCCTCTCGAGCTCAAGAAGCTACTTGGGCGGGGCATTGGGGGTCTGCTGGTGCTGCTTGGACCCCGTGGGGCCCTCGGAGCCGCCTCTAGCTGTTGTCTTCTTCCTCTCCAGCAAATCCCGTCCGCCACCGAAGCTTGCGAGCTCATCCACGACCAGCTCCGGCCACCTCTCACCAAGCCACGGGTACGGGCAGGTGAGCCTCGAACCCTGCTTCAATTCTATCCCTCTCGTTTAGCCCCAAACCCCCTTGTCACCGGCGTGAGCTCCGGCAAAGCCCCGTCTCCCTCTGATCTCTCTCTCTCCCCTCTCTCTCTCTCTCTCTCTCTCTCTCTCTTTCCCCTGACGCACGGGGCCCACCTGTTGGCCTCACAACTCGTGCCCGAAGCGGTACGAGTGGAGGCGTATTTCCGTTATACGCCTTCGACGTCACCCCCAGGAATTTCTGTTTAATTCAAGTTTATTCTGACCAAACTTTGATCAGCCAGCATTTGTAAACCACAAGTCCAAACGATTTGATTCTTTTTGCATTGTCTTTGTTACAGAAAGCTCTAGCAGCACACCAGAAGGTGGATTTTTCCTTGCTGCCTAGAATTTCTGGTGATTTTCAGAATGTGTTTTGATAATTTGTTTTATGGTTTAAATTATTTTTCAGAAGGAGAAGCTTGTCTTGAAGCCAACCAAGAGGGGTGTGATCCACCTCTACACTAAGGCAAGCCACAGCAGCATTTGGATGGTGTTATTTCAACCAGAGAAGTTTGATTCTTAGTATTGCAAGATGCATATGTTGTTAAGTTTGATCCATGAGCATGAGTTGTTTTGCTTTGCATGACGAGTAGTTGCATGATTATTTTGATTATATCATGTAGATGATAAAAAGTTTTTATCAAAGCTAAACTTGATTAAGTTCAACGTGCATATGATGTTGATCACATCATGGTGACAATGAATCGGGTTTTTAATTCAGTGCGACCACATTTACCTTATGGAAAGGTCTTGATTCGGTCCTTTCTTGTGGCTCTCACCGGTGCCTCCTGCGAGGGAAGGTTATGGGCATGCATACCCTGGCCCGGTAGGCAGACATAACCTTGTGTGCTCGTTTTGTTTTTATGGCACCTTGTCCCTGTTTGGGACCGTTTTGCCACGACAGTGGCCGTTGGTGTCTTTGGTAGACACGGGGCCACCCAAGACCTAGCCCTGAGAGGGAGTTGGTCGGAGTGGCCGGGGAGAGTGCATGACAAAGGGAGGGTTTCGTCGGAATGCTTTGGTCCTCACGTATGGGAGTGCGAAGCCAGTGTTTCGTAGTGTGGGTAAAGTGCGCTACCTCTGCAGAGTGTAATTAATCTATCGATAGCTGCGTCCTCGGTTATGGACAAACTCGGAAGTAAGTCACACCATGGATCAACTTTTCTAATAATCTTGCAAACTAAGTAAGTGCTGTGATGCATTGTTTTGTGACGAAAGCATGAAGACCTGAGGTGCTCATGAGTGATTGGTTTCAATTGTGACCCAGGTATGGTCACCGTTTGGTTACTCGGTAACCGTATGGTAAGGGAGTCCGTGGGACTCATTGCATGAAATGTTTGTTTTGGTAGTAGTAGTTTTGCATTGAATTAATTTGATTAAATATGATGATTTTGTTTGTCATCGTGCTTATGTTTGTTGTGAGCTTGCAAGTACATTCAATGTACTGACCTGGCGTGCTATGCCAGCTTTCAGGCAAGTCAGTTCGCATTGGAGCGCATCTCGTGTCTAGGCCGTGTTCACGTCGGTGTCCCTGTGCTATGGAGTTCCCCTACGTCATTCTTCCACTATCGCATAGCTCGTGCGATCGAGGCCCCGTCATGTTCATTAAATAATGTACATACTGTCCAACAGCACCGTGTGTGCCGCTTGGCCTCGAATCTCGATGTAATATCAGACCTATGTAATCCGCTAGCATCAATAAAGCGGTTGTTTCTGTACCATGTTGTGTATTGCCAGAAGACTTGATCTCTGGGCTGGCAATGCAAGGTGAACCGGTTGCTCTGAGCCGGGGTGCCACAACACTTGGTATCAGAGCCGCGCTGATTGTAGGACAAGCTAGACCGTTAGTGCGCTACTGAAATGGTAGATGCTTCGTTTGAGTGCCGATCTTTGCATCCCATGCATGTTTATTTGTTATTACTAACAGAATGATTTGTGAGTGTAGATGGCACTAGTACCGATCTTGTACTATCCTGAGCTAGCTCCGTACACACTGCCGCATCTGCTTCAGAATGTGCGGCGACAACACTACCCAGAGGGTGCTGATCCAGAGTATCGGGTGTATCGCGAGCATCTGGCTGGTGCATTGTATGAGTATTATGCTGAGGTCACTCTACACCATAGTGGGCGGTCTTGCTTCTATGCCATCTCAGGTGATTCAGTTTGCTGCTCTTGAGGCTCTTATAGACTTGCGCTACAACGAGGTCCGCATGCATACCCACCCTGGTCTTTTCTACTACCCATCTCTGCACGAGAATGGCGTGTCCATTTTCCTTTGATTAATCCGGCGTGCGATCGTCCCACTAGCCACCTTTCTCGCTACATCACAGCTAGTTATCTTCTAAACTACGAGTTAGCTCAGGAGCTTTCGCGTGCTCGCACCGCTCTCGCAGCTACTCGGGTGAGGAACCCTCTTCCCGCTGTTATTTACACTTCTGCTCTGGTTCTTCCCACCCCCGTTCCACCGACAACCTCGCAAGGTACCGTTAACCCTCTGATGGTGAACCCTCGCAGCACTCCTGCTGCATGGTCTTCCCTTGTCGCTACTCCTACTGCTCCTATGCTTAGATCCATTTCCCCACTTGCCCCTGAGGAAGATACCTCGAGGCAGCTTCGTCGCGTTCCTCTTGGCCCGGAGGTCTCTACTATCAGTTCAGGATCAGGGTCCGACTCGGGAGACGAGCCTGCAGCAGCATCAACCGAGAAGTAGACCGTTAGAGTATCTCGGTTGTCATGAGCATGATGTATGGCTGTAACCGCAATTGTCATGATGCGTAGTTTCATGTACAAGGGTAGTAGACCCGCTGTGATGTTACTTTCATGTTGGGACTATGTATAATTATGTTGGAACTTTTTATTCGCCTTAGTTTTCATTCGCTATTTTCTTCCGGGATTTGTCATTGGCTTTTCCCCCCATTTTGCAATATTCTCATCATGGTTGCTATGTATTGGGAAAACAAAAAATAGGATGACGTGTGGAGGCAGCAACATCCAAGCTTGTGAGGATGTTCCTGTCCGTCGTTCCGCAAGACAGTCGGGACATTCCCTCGAGCCATACCAGCCACCTCCGCCGCCACTGCGACAGCCGCCTTCCACCGATCAGATCATGGGAATGTTTAAATAAAGAAGAAGCAATGACCTGTTAGAAATCCTGAAGAGTGTACAACTTATGGTTGGGCAGAATGGAAACCAGAATGGCCATCACTCCAAACTGTCAGACTTTCAGCGAACCAAGCCTCCCAGTTTCAGCCACACTACTGATCCTTTGGATGCCGATGACTAGCTAAGGACTATGGAAAGGAAGCTGGAGATTGCCCGCACTGAAGAAGGAGACAAGGTTCACTTCGCAACGCATTATCTCGAAGGAGCTGCCGTGATATGGTGGGATAATGCCAAGGCAATATGGCCTGCAGACGAGGAAATCACTTGGGATAAATTCAAGAAACAATTCCGCAAGTATCATATTCCCACCGGAGTTATGAAAATCAAGCAGTGCCAATTCCTCGCTCTCACTCAAGGAAGTATGACCGTCAATGAGTACCTGAACAAGTTCAACCATTTGGCCCGCTATTCTCTCCATGATGTGGCCACAGAAGAGCGGAAGATCGACCGGTTCCTTGGAGGCCTGAATCGACATCTCAGGTGCACCCTCAGCATGTTTGATTTCCCAGACTTCCTGATGCTGGTGAACAAGGCCCTCATCGCCGAAAGGGAACACAAGCTCCTACACGACCACAAGCCAGCTGTTAACGACCACAAGCGCAAATTCGAGCCAAAGAAGGATATGCAACAAGTGCAAAAGGATCGTACTTGGCAACAGACCCAGGTGGAGTACAAACCAAATTAGCAGCAGAATGTCAACAAGACTACTACACAAGTCAAGAATGTCGTGACCAGCCCGGTGCGTGAAGACTGTCAGCGCAACAATACATGTTTCAGTTGTGGTCAAACAGGACACTACGCCAGGCAGTGTCCCAAGAACAGTAAGCAAGTAGCTCCATTCCAACCGCAAGTCAACTACATGGAGCCGTATCCTGCCCCAGATATGATTCAAGGGCAAATTCATCACATCTTCGCAGACGAAGCTCAAGAGGACCCGAAAGTCGTCATTGGTATGTTTCTTGCTAATGACATACCCGCCGTAATTTTATTTGACTCTGGGCCTTCCCACTCTTTTATATCATGGAGTTTTGCTTCCCAAAACAATTTTCCTTGTTCGATTTTGGGAAAGCACATGCTGGTACAATCCCCAGGATCCCTACTCAGAAGCAATCTCGTCTGCCGAAATTTGGAAATTGACATCAAGGGCGTCAAGTTTCCAACCTCGTTGATAATCATCGATTCCGACAAAATTGGACATCATTCTGGGCATGAATTGGTTAACTCAGTATCAAGTCTGCATCAGCTGTGCGACCAGAGAAGTTACCCTGAAAAATATGGAAGGTCGCACCACAAGTTTTTATGCCCGCATGCGCATACCCACTAAAGATATGGTTTTCGCAGCAGTGGCGGAAGAAGTGAATTTAATCCTGTGGTTAGTGAGTATCCACACGTCTTTCCTAAATAATTTCCAGGCATGCCACCTGACCAAGAATTGGAGTTCGTCATTGACTTGGTGCCTGGAACCACTCCGATACATAAGAAATATTATCGGATGCCTTCCTCAGAATTGGTGGAATTGAAGAAACAACTAGATGAGATGCTGTAGAAAGGATACATTCGACCCAGCTCTTCACCATCGGGATCACCAGCAATTTTCATGGAGAAAAAGGATGGCAGTCTATGAATGTGTGTAGACTACCAGCAGCTGAATGACGTCACCATCAAAAACAAGTATCGACTGCCAAGGATCGACGATCTGTTTGATCAACTTAGTGGGGCCAAAGTATTCTCAAAAATTGATTTGAGGACTGGATATCATCAACTCAAGATAAAGAAGGAGGATATCCCTAAGACCGAGTTCACCACTCAATACGGTCTTTATGAGTACACCATTATGTCCTTCGACCTCGCCAACGCTCCTGCATTCTTTATGCATATGATGAACAAGGTGTTTATGGACTTCTTGGATAAATTTGTGGTGGTATTCATTGATGACATACTCATTTACTCCAAGAGCAAGGATGAACACAAGGAGCATCTTCGAGCAGTTCTGCAAAGGCTTCGCGACCATGAGCTTTATGCCAAATTCAGCAAATGTGAGTTCTGGCTCCAGCAAGTGGGATTCCTCGGGCATATCCTCTCAGCAGAAGGAATCTTAGTGGACCCAAGCAAGGTGAAGGATGTACTTGATTGGTCCGCACCCACCATAGTCTTAGAAATCCAGAGTTTCCTTGGACTAGCCGGATATTATCACCGTTTTATCGAAGGCTTCTCGAAGATCGCCAAGCCTATGACCGAGCTTCTGAAGAAGGATAAGAAGTTCGTACGAACTGAGGAATGCGAGCAGAGTTTCAACGAGCTGAGAACCAGGCTGACATCAGCACTAGTGTTGACTCTTCCTGACATCTACCGCAGTTTTGATGTATACTGTGACGCATCCAGAAGAGGACTGGGGTGCGTACTCATGCAAGATAGCAAAGTGGTGGTGTATGCATCTTAACAACTGCGATAGCATGAAGGAAATTACCCTACCCATGATTTGGAATTGGCCGCAGTGGTGCACGCTTTGAAGATCTGGAGGCACTATCTGATTTGAAAGAGGTGCCAGATATTCACCGATCATAAGAGTCTCAAGTATATATTCACTCAGCCTGATTTGAACCTTCGACAGTGACGATGGCTCGAATTGGTTCAGGACTATGACCTTGGGATAAATTATCACCCGGGCAAAGCTAATGTGGTGGCTGACGCCCTCAGCACAAACCAGCCAACCTTAATGCTCTTATGGATTCCTTGCCACTTGAGATTTATGAAGATATCATGCAGCTCAATTTGGTAATCACCGACGCCCATCTTGCCAATATATTGGAAGGTGCCCCTACTCTCGAAGAAGAAATCCGCATCACTCAAGCAAATGATAAGAGGTTAAAAGATATATTCAGAAGATGCACCAAGGGCGTGCACCAGACTTCTCGATGGATCAGAGAGGTTCGCTAAGGTTTCGAGGAAGACTCTGTGTACCCAACCAAGGAAGTCTGAAGAAGAAGATATTGGCAGAAGCACATGAAGCACCATACTCAATTCATCCCAGTGGTACCAAAATGTATGAGGACCTTCGTCAGGTATTTTGGTGGAACGGAATGAAGAAAGACATCGCACACTTTGTAGCCTGTTGCGACGTATGCAATAAGGCAGAACACCAAAAACCCACCGGACTCCTCCAACCTCTGCCAGTATCCCAATGGAAATGGGATGATATCTGCATGGACTTCATCACTGGACTACCCAGGTCTCATCGAGGAAAGGACGCAATATGGGTCATAGTGGACACCTTAATGAAGGTGGCACACTTTATTCCTATCCAGACCACATACCGCGCAGGTCAACTCGCACAGCTATATGTGTCAAGAATCGTCAGTTTGCATGGAGTACCGAAGACTATCACCTCCGACAGGGGATCTCTCTTCACCTTCGCATTTTAGTCCCGACTTCATCAAGCCTTGGGAACCGCAGTGAAATACAACACAACCTATCATCCTCAGATAGATGGGCAGACCAAATGAGTAAATCAAATACTCGAAGATATGCTCAGGGCATGTACATTGGCCCAAGGAACCAAGTGGGAAGACTGCCTGCCTTACGCCGAGTTCTCCTACAACAATAGTTACCAGGCCAGCTTAAAGATGTCACCCTATGAAGCCCTGTATGGCTGGAAATACCGTACTCCATTGAACTGGTCTCAAACCGAAGATAGCCGTATCTTCAGAACTGATTTACTGCTCGAAGCGGAGAAGCAAGTCCAGGAAATCCGCGACAGACTACAATTGGCTAAATCTCGACAGAAGAGCTACTATGATGCCAAACATCGTCAGACCAGCTTCGAACCCGGAGAACACATATATCTCCGAGTGACACCTATGAAAGGATTCAAGAGGTTTCGGACCTACGGAAAATTGGCGCCCAGATATATTGGTCCATTCCCCGTCATGGCCAGAGTTGGAACAGTTGCATATCAGTTGGAATTTCCACCAGAACTGTCAGACGTACACAACGTGTTCCACATCTCACAGCTAAGAAGATGTATCTCGCCACCGGAGAAAAGGACTGATATGGCAGAGATAGAATTGGCTAAGGATTTGACTTATGAGGAAAAGCCAATCAGAATATTGGATCAGACAGAAAGTGTCACTCGAAGCAAGGAAATAAAGTTTTACAAGGTTCAGTGGGAGCACCATACCGAAGCGGAAGCAACCTGGGAAAGAGAGGAATTTTTAAGGACTGCATACCCAGAATGGTTTTCCCAAGCAACCGAATCTCGAGGACGAGATTCATCTTAAGTGGGGAGGTTTGTGACAGCCTGGATTTTGCCTTCTCTCTTTTTCCGGACTTGCCTTCTCTCTTTTTCCGGACTTGCATTCTCTCTCTTTCCGGATTTGGTTTTTATCGTGGTTTTTGCCCTGATTTGATTTGGAGTTTGAATCATTTCAAATGGACTTGTCACTTGGGCATCTCCTTGGCTTTCACCCAAGTGACCTATTCCTCTGATCCACCCTCAAAATAATCAAATGGATATTTTTCATAAAAGAAAAATATTCATTTCTCTCTCTGAAACTCACTTTAGAACCTTGTGCTCCAAAGAAACCTCAATTTTTCTTGCTCAGAAAAATCTGAGATAAATCCCAAATATTCTTAGAACCTTGGCACAACTTCCCACGTAAAAATATTGCATCACTTTTTGCAATATTTTTGTAGTAGAAATCTTTTCACTTCTGGACCAGAAATGAACTTTGTACAGCAAGTACATTTTTCCTTGAGCTTTTAGCCTTGATCTTTCTTGAGCTTAAACACCCTCCTAAGAAACCCTAAACCCCAGGAGATTAGTCCTAATGGCTTTCTAGAAGGTGGCCAAACTTGGTGCCCAAGTTTCTGTACAAAAACTTGTCAGCTTAGTGGAGTCTAATCTGGTCGGCCTGGGCATGAGCCATCAACTCCCCTAGACTAAACACGGCACGGTCGACTGCGTAGACAAGCTTTGGCTGCTCCTGGGCATCATTTTGACCATGCTAGCTTGGTGACCATGCATGGACATGGTGCCTGGCATGCGTTTGACGCGCTCTGGCTGGCGCCTTGCGCTCTGTTTCGCGCGTGCTCGATCCAGCGCTCACCTCCGACTGCCACAACGCGCCCCCAGCCTGACACATCACCCTTGACCGCTCTCTGGTGCTCGCCGATGCCGGAGCCGCCACAGCAAGCACGGGCACGTCGTGGCCAAAAGGCCACAGTGCGCGCATGCACTTGTCCGCTTCTCCAACCACCTCCTGTGCTCGTCCGCGAGTGTGGGCAAGCTTCTGCGTTGACGCTGAGCGTTTGCCCCCTCTCATTGGAGCTTCTCGTCGCCGTTCGCCGCATGTCCAGAGAGCTCCAGCGGTGAAATGTCCCCCCCTCTGCTCCGGCTATATATAGTGCCCCTCCTCCTTTGCTAGCCATGCACCACTCCACACCACCTCCACGAACACGTAGACGAGCAGAAGCCCGGTCGGGCAGGCCTCTGGCCGTCGGCCCGACCAAAGGACCCCGGCGATCCCCGCAGTCCAGACGCCATGCTCCGGTGCCTCTCGAGGTCAAGAAGCTGCTTGGGTGGGGCATTGGGGGTCTGCTGGTGCTGCCTGGACCCCGTGGAGCCCTCGGAGCCGCCTCTAGCCATCGTCTTGTTCCTCTCCGGCGAATCTCATCCGCCATCGAAGCTTGCGAGCTCAACCGCGACCAGCTCATGCCACCTCTTGCCAAGCCACGGGTACGGGCAGGTGCGCCTCGAGCCTCGCTTCAATTCTACCCCTCTCGTTTAGCCCCAAACCCCCTTGTCGCCAGCGTGAGCTCCGGCGAAGCCCCGCCTCCCTCTCCCTCTCTCCTAACGCACGGGGCCCACCTGTCGGCCTCACCACTCGCGCCCGAAGCGGTACGAGTGGAGGCGTATTTCCGTTATACGCCTTCGACGTCACCCCCCAGGAATTTCTGTTTAATTCAGATTTATTCAAAAGTTTGACCAAACTTTGACCAGCCACCATTTCTAAACCACAAGTCCAAATGATTTGATTCTTTTTGCATTGTCTTTGTTACAGAAAGCTCTAGCAGCACACCAGAAGGTGGATTTTCACTTGCTGCCTAGAATTTCTGGTGATTTTCAGAATGTGTTTTGATAATTCTTTTTGTGGTTTAAATTATTTTTCAGAAGGAGCAGCTTGTCTTGAAGCCAACCAAGAGGGGTGTGGTCCACCTCTACACTAAGGCAAGCCACACCAGCATTTGGATGGTGTTATTTCAATATCTATGTTTTTCTACTTGAATATGAGTGATTATTTGCATTTAAAATTTGATAAATAACTTTGGTTAATTTCTAGTTATTTTACCATGGTTGACATGCTTGCTCTAGCTTCTGGTTGAATGCATGAACTTGTTTGGCTAAGTAGAGTAATATTTTGCACTATGAAAATTGCTATGGAAATTATTGATAGTTATTTTGCTAGAAATGGTTTTATTTAAATAATGAACTAATAAAAATATTGCTTGGTTATAAAAATGAGTTATAACCAGAGAAGTTTGATTCTTAGTATTGCAAGATGCATATGTTGTTAAGTTTGATCCATGAGCATGAGTTGTTTTGCTTTCCATGACGAGTAGTTGCATGATTACTTTGATTACATCATGTAGATGATAAAAAGTTTTTATCAAAGCTAAACTTGATTTAGTTCAACGTGAATATGATGTTGATCACATCATGGTGCCACTGAATCGGGTTTTTAATTCCGTGCGACCACATTTACCTTATGGGAAGATCTTGATTCGGTCCTTTGTTGTGGCTCTCACTGGTGCCTCCCGCGAGGGAAGGTTATGGGTGTGCATACCCTGGCCCGGTAGTTAGACATAACCTTGTGTGATCATTTTGTTTTTAATGGCACCTTGTCCCTTTTTGGGACCGTTCTGCCACGACGGTGGCCGTTGGTGTCTTTGGTAGACACGGGGCCACCCAAGACCTAGACTTGAGAGGGAGTTGGTCGGAGTGGCCGGGGAGAGTGCATGACATAGGGAGGGTTTCATCGGAATGCTTTGGTCCGCACGTATGGGAGTGCGAGGCCAGTGTTCCGTAGTGTGGGTAAAGTGCGCTACCTCTGGAGAGTTTAATTAATCTATCGATAGCCACGTCCTCGATTATGGGCAAACTCGAAAGTAAGTCACACCATGGATCAACTTTTCTAATAATCTTGCAAACTAAGTAATTGATGTGATGCATTGTTTCGTGACGAAAGCATGAACACCTAAGGTGCTCAGGAGTGATTGGTTTCAGTTGTGACCCAGGTATGGTCACCGTTTGGTTACTCGGTAACTGTCTGGTAAGCGAGTCCGTGGGACTCATTGCATGAAATGTTTGTTTTGGTAGTAGTAGTTTTGCATTGAATTAATCTGATTAAATATCATGATATTGTTTGTCATCGTGCTTATGTTTGTTGTGAGCTTGCAAGTACATTCAATGTACTGACCTGACGTGTTGTGCCAGCTTTCAGGCAAGTCAGTTCGCATCGGAGCGCATCTCGTGTCTAGGCCGTGTTCACGTCGGTGTCCCTGTGCTATGGAGTTCCCCTATGTCGTTCTTCCGCTACCGCGTAGCTCGTGCGATCGAGGCCCCATCATGTTCATTAAATAATGTACATACTGTCCAGCAACACCGTGTGTGCCGCTTGGCCTCGAATCTCGATGTAATATTAGACCTATGTAATCCGCTAGAATCAATAAAGCGGTTGTTTCTGTACCATGTTGTTGTGTATTGCCAGAAGACTTGATCTCTGGGCTAGCAATGCAAGGTAACCCGGTTGCTCTGAGCCGGGGTGCCACAACGCTTGGTATCAGAGCCGCGCTGATTGTAGGACACGCTAGACCGTTAGTGCGCTAGTGAAATGGTAGATAGCTTCGTTTGAGTGCCGATCGTTGCATTGCATGCATGTTTATTTGTTATTACTAACCGAATGATTTGTGAGTGTAGATGGCACCAGTACTGATCTTGTACCATCCCGAGCCAGCTCCGTACACATCGCCGCATCTGATTCAGAATGTGTTGTGACTAATCTACCCAGAGGGTGCTGATCCAGAGTATTGGGTGTATCGCGAGCATTTGGCCGGTGCATTGTATGAGTATTATGCTGAGGTCACTCTACACCATAGTTCACCTACCGGTGCTTACACTCGTTCGACTAAGGGCGGTCTTGCTTCTATGCCATCTCAGGTGATTCAGTTTGCTGCTCTCGAGGCTCTTGTAGACTTGCGCTACAACGAGGTCCGCATGCATACCCACCCTGGTATTTTCTACTACCCATCTCTGCACGAGAATGGGCGTGTCCGTTTTCCTTTGATTAATCCGGCGTGCGATCGTCCCACTAGCTACCTTTCTCGCTACATCACAACTAGTTATCTTCTGAACTACGAGTTGGCTCGAGAGCAAACGCGTGCTCGCACCGCTCTCGCAGCTGCTCGGGTGAGGAACCCTCTTCCCGCTGTTATTTACACTTCTGCTCCGGTTCTTCCCACCCCCGTTCCACCGACGACCTCGCAGGGTACCATTAACCCTCCGACAGTGAACCCTCACAGTGCTCCTGCTGCATGGTCTTTCCTTGTCGCTACTCTTGCTGCTCCTATGCTTAGATCCTGTCCTCCACTTGCCCCTGAGGGAGAGCCCTCGAGGCAGCGTCGTCGCGTTCCTCTTGACCCGGAGGTCTCTGCTATTAGTTCATGATCAGGGTCCGACTCAGGAGACGAGCCTGCAGCAGCACCGACCGAGCAGTAGACCGTTAGAGTATGTCGGTAGTCATGAGCATGATCTATGGCTGTAACCACACTTGTCATGATGCGTAGTTTCATGTATGAGGGTAGTAGACCCGCTGTGATGTTACTTTCATGTTGGGACTATGTATAATTATGTTGGAACTTTTTATTCGCCTTGGTTTTCACTCGTTGTTTTCTTCCGGGTTTCCCCCTTTTTGGAATTTTCTCATCATGGTTGCTATGTATTGGGAAAACAAAAAATAGGATGACGCGTGGAGGCAGCAGCAGCCAAGCTTGTGAGGATGTTCTTGTCCGTCGTTCCGCAAGACAGTCGGGACATTCCCCCGAGCCATACTAGCCACCTCCGCCGCCACCGCCACATCCGCCTTCCACCGATCAGATCATGAGAATGTTTGAAGAAAGAAGAAGCAACGACCTGTTGGAAATCCTGAAGAGTGTACAAGTTATGGTTGGGAAGAATGGAAACCAGAATGGCCGTCACTCCAAACTGTTAGACTTTCAGCGAACCAAGCCTCCCAGTTTCAGCCATGCTACTGATCCTTTGGACGCCGACGACTGGCTAAGGACTATGAAAAGGAAGCTGGAGATTGCCCGCACTGAAGAAGGAGACAAGGTTCACTTTGCAAAGCATTATCTCGAAGGAGCTGCCGCGATATGGTGGGATAATGCCAAGGCAATATGGCTTGCAGACGAGGACATCACTTGGGATAAATTCAAGGAACAATTCCGCAAGTATCATATTCCCACCGGAGTTATGAAAATCAAGCAGCGCGAATTCCTTGCTCTCACTCAATGCTGTATGACCGTCAACGAGTACCTGAACAAGTTCAACCATTTGGCCCGCTATTCTCTCCACGATGTGGCCATAGAAGAGCGGAAGATCGACCGGTTCCTTGGAGGCCTCAATAACCATCTCAGGTGCACCCTCAGCATGTTTGATTTCCTAGACTTCCTTACGCTGGTGAACAAGGCCCTCATCGCCGAAAGGGAACACAAGCTCCTACATGACCACAAGCTAGCTGTTAACGACCACAAGCGCAAATTCGAGCCAAAGAAGGATATGCAACCGGTGCAAAAGGTTCATACTTGGCAACAGACTCAGGTGGAGTACAAACCAAACTGGCAGGAGAATGTCAACAAGACTACTACACAAGTCAAGAATGTTGTGACCAGCCCGGTGTGTGAAGACTCTCAGTGCAACAATACATGTTTCAGCTGTGGTCAAACCGGACACTACGCCAGGTAGTGTCCCAAGAACAGCAAGCAAGTAGCTCCATTCCAACCGCAAGTCAACTACATGGAGCCGTATCTCGCCCCACATATGATTCAAGGGCAAACTCATCACATCTCCGCAGACGAAGATCAAGAGGACCCGGAAGTCGTCATCGGTATGTTTCTTGTTAATGACATACCCGCCGTAATTTTATTTGACTCTGGGCCTTCCCACTCTTTTATATCGCGGAGTTTTGCTTCCCAAAACAATTTTCCTTGTTTGATTTTGGGAAAGCACATGCTGGTACAATCCCCGGGATCCCTACTCAGAAGCAATCTCGTGTGCCGAAATTTGCAAATTGACATCAAGGGCGTCAAGTTTGCAACCTCGTTGATAATCATCGATTCCAACAAAATTGGACGTTATTCTGGGCTTGGATTGGTTAACTCAGTATCAAGTCTGCATCAGCTGTGCGACCAGAGAAGTTACCCTGAAAAATATGGAAGGTCGCACCACAAGTTTTTATGCCCGCAGTCGCATACCCACGAAAGATATGGTTTTCGCAGCAGTGGCCGAAGAAGTGGATTTAATTTCTGTGGTCAGTGAGTATCCAGACGTCTTTCCTGAAGAATTGCCAGGCATGCCACCTGACCGAGAATTGGAGTTCGCGATTGACTTGGTGCCTAGAACCACACCGATACATAAGAAATATTATCGGATGCCTTCCTCATAATTGGTGGAATCTATTATATATAAAAAGTACTTGACGGGGTCACTAGAAAAAAGAGAAATAAGATAGAAATTACCACAAAAAATAGAAACATCGGACCGTTGATTTAACAATATAGAAGTTGCAACCATTAGATAATGTTTAGGTGAAAATTTACCCACCAATGCCATTAAGAGGAGAAAACGTTTCGTAAAGCATTCACGTTATAAAAAAGGGCAGCGTGGGACGTGGGGGCTGATAAATTGGCTTAGAAAAGAAAAAAAACAAGTCAAACAAGCCAGCCTGGGCGTGGGCTATGCCTTTATGCATGCATGCATGAATTCATTGGAAAGAAAAGGCCACGGTGCATTGTCTTTCATATATGCCTGCATCACATGCATTGCGTTGCATGCTTGCCATGATGGAGTCTCTATCAACTTGCACCCCAGCTTCCGGCGACAAGCGACGACGATGACGAAACAACACTGATGCAATCGAGAAGTGCTTTTACGCTGAGATACACAACAGTGCAAAGCTAGCCTACCGTTTGCCAATCAATCCTCCTGGAACTAACGTCACTAGCAAAAACTAGCTAACTTCGTACAGATCATACACACACGTACACAACAACTATGGCCTGAATGATTCTCGCCACCGGCCGCACACTAGAACAGAACACTGGATTGGGTTGATGGTTTCTTGCACATATCGTACCAATTGTTTTACTTATTTGATCTCAATGATACAATGTTCACAAGGGGTGTAAAATCATATACTATATAAAATCTCTCTACCCCACATATGGCCTAGATAGTTTTCTTGTACCCCTTAAATTTCAAGTCTATAAAAATAGAAGGTTCAATCACATCCTCCTCACCGTCGCCATCACATAGTATGGGCCTCGCTGAAATGGGATGGTATGCGACGAGTACTTGGAGATTGCCTCGGCCACGACTTCATGGTCAGGGACGATGAAGGTCAACCTTGCTTCCGCAGACCACAGTGAGGACGAGGAGAACGCAATGCCCGAGAATTCCTAGGAGGGGACCTTGTAGTGCGGTTCCAGTGTCTTCCACAATAAGAAGATGACCCAACGAAGGGGAATGCCTCGGTGCCTAGAATTCTAATGTTCCAGTGCCTTACATGATGAGAACACGACATTGCTTCAATTGCACATGAGGAGGACGAGGAGAATTCGTCTGCTGAGAATTCTTGGGCGGGGATATTCAGGTATGGATCCAACACGTTACATGAGGTGGAGACAACAAACTCAACAATCATAGCAGGAGCCGACGGAGTTTTAATAGGTAAAGGACTCACATGGAGTGGATCTCATTTAATTTGTTTGCTCCTTGCTGAATCAGAACACCCCTTGTATGTACGTGAGTACGTCCTCAGGTACGCGGCCGTCACTGTAGCATTCATCTCCGCACCCTCAGCTGCCCCCTCGACCAACCTATCCCCATACGTGTAAGCACATCAACGGTCTCAAGTTTCTAACTTTGCAATTCATGCAACCTTGTAGCAAGGATCTAGGTACATGATTGATTAAGTACTTGCGGCATGGTAGCAACAAGATCGAACAAAGACTTGCCTTATCCACACAATCCGGAATTAGGTACTGGCAGATCATAGCTAGCTATATACATTTTTACTACTCATGTATAGTACAAAACCCGCTTGATTTATCAAGTACCAACAAAGACAATATGAAATAATGATGTGAGGTATGTATCATTGCTTTATGATATTGCAAATATGCAAAAAGTATATCGAATCCTATTAATGTACTTGGGCCGCAAATGATTCTATGACCGTAGTGTATATTTGTAAATTATACTCCAATGTTTTTCATAACAAAACAGAGCTTTGACCAAATTAGCGTAAATGTGATGTCGAACAGGAGGAAAACAGTCGACCCATTGGAATTCATAAAATCCAAATGGTATACTCTTCTTTTAGATGAACCAATTGGTCTGCTCAATGTTCACAGCAAAGAATACCATTTTGAACAAAAATAGTTGATTTCTCTACCTAACATTGGTATACAATTTTGCGTTGGCATACTATTATGAATTCCACCCTTGAAGCTATATGTTTCTCACTATATCTATTCTTACGTGTGTAGCCTGATTTAGGTTATACATGTATTGATTTTTCATTCTTTTTTATAATATTAGAAATACCTGCCGAATTACGTGGCCATAAAATATACAATAAACGAATGATAGTTTGATTTTTTTCTTTCATAACAAGATATTTCATGGTTACTATTGGTGTCGATTCTAGAATAGTGGGTAAAGAATAGTTATTTTTCACAAGATATAAAATTTCCTTAATAGCAGGATCCCGTAAATTTGGTCACTGAAAGATTGCAAACATTTCACTTCGCCGTTCATAGATATTAGGATGTACCTCTCATCTTTTTATGTTTGACCATATATAAAGAAAGGATTACTAGCAAACACATCGAAGTCGTATTAAAAAAATTATGCATTGTAATGTACAATGAAAGAATAATAATGATGTTTTAATTTATAACTACATTGTGACAACATGCTGGCTATGAAATTGTCAGCCAAAGTACGACCATAAAGACTGTGGTATGCCCTAAAGGACTGTGATTTATATTTTCTCTTTCATGGCAGAATTTGAAGTTAGCACGATATAATGACCAGGCATAATATTTTTAGCATCGTCATCTCAATGGAATTACACAATAGTACAATAGAATTGCAAAATAATAATAATTGTAACAGGACTAGAATGGAGAAACTAGCATTCTCTCGGTTTTAGTTAGAGATGTAATTTTTCTTTCAAAAGAAAAGATGGTATGCAAGCAAAGATATAAGAAAAAGATGAGACATGTGGCATAGTGAAACTCTACATTCCAGGGTGCCAGGCATAAGCATATTGAAAAACACTTGAAATGTCACCTATTGTCTTTCAATCACTAAGTGCCACCATCTACTCATATCGCACATTGCCATCTGTTGGATTTTAGCAAATTCTTTGGATATTGTTTTATATTATGCACATGATGTTGAATATTTATCGATAAAAAGATCGGTCCACTTTTATTATATAAAAATCATAATGAAAAAAAATGTGTTGTCCCTTAAAGAAGAGGCACCATATGACATCTACATTATATGTCTTTGTTAACAATTCCTACATGCTAAATAATATAAAGTATGGTGCAAATTTTTGTTATAAGAAACATTTAAAATTTATTGTGTTTTCAAGTTAAAATATCTCATTTTTTATCGCTCTCATACGATTGATAATTTTGAGTTACGTATCTTAAATTAAACTACACATATTTAAGAGAATAATGTGTTTTTGGATGCCCTTTGGGTCCATTGCATGATGCATGGCAGTAATACTAATAAAAATAATCGAAGATTAAGAAGTCAGAGGAAAACCCACTTTCGTAGACTAAAAACACACAAAAGAGGTTGCCCTCGCTTTGCAAATGGCATCACCTTTGATTCCAATTTTTCTATAGTCTAATCAAAAACATGTTCACATTATTAAACATTATAATATTCTAGCCCGCGCATCGAGCGGGCCACCGTGCTAGTTGAAGAAACAACTGGATGAGATGCTGCAGAAAGGATACATTCGACTCAGCTCTTTACCATGGGGATCACCAGCAATCTTCATGGACAAAAAAGATGGCAGTCTACGAATGTGTGTAGACTACCGGCAGCTGAATGACGTCACCATCAAAAACAAGTATCCACTGCCAAGGATCGACAATCTGTTTGATCAACTTAGTGGGGCCAAAGTATTCTCAAAAATTGATTTGAGGACTGGATATCATCAACTCAAGATAAAGAAGGAGGATATCCCTAAGACCGCGTTCACCACTCGATACGGTCTTTATGAGTACACCGTTATGTCCTTCGACCTCACCAATGCTCCTGCATTTTTATGCATATGATGAACAAGGTGTTTATGTTCCTCTTGGATAAATTTGTTGTGGTATTCATTGATGACATCCTCATTTACTCCAAGAGCAAGGATGAACACAAGGAGCATCTTCGAGCAGTTCTGCAAAGGCTTCACGACCATGAGATTTATGCCAACTTCAGCAAATGTGAGTTCTGGCTCCAACAAGTGGGATTCTCGGGCATATCCTCTCAGCAGAAGGAATCTCAGTGGACCCAAGCAAGGCGAAGGATGTACTTGATTGGTCCGTACCCACCACAGTCTCAGAAATCCGGAGTTTCCTTGGGCTAGCCGAATATTATCACCGTTTTATCGAAGGCTTCTCGAAGATCGCCAAGCCTATGACCAAGCTTTTGAAGAAGGATAAGAAGTTCGTATGGACTGGGGAATGCGAGCAGAGTTTCAACGAGCTGAAAACCAGGCTGACATTAGCACGAGTGTTGATTCTTCCCGACATATACCGTAGTTTTGATGTATACTGCGACGCATCCAGAAGAGGACTGGGGTGCGTACTCATGCAAGATGGCAAAGTGGTGGCGTATGCATCTCGACAACTGCGGCATGACGAAGGAAATTACCCTACCCATGATTTGGAATTGGCCGCAGTGGTGCACGCTTTGAAGATATGGAGGCACTATCTGATTGGAAAGAGGTGCCAGATATTCACCGATCATAAGAGTCTCAAGTATATATTCACTCAGCCCGATTTGAACCTTCGACAGCGAGGATGGCTCGAATTGGTTAAGGACTACGACCTTGGGATAAATTATCACCCGGGCAAAGCTAATGTGGTGGCTGACGCCCTCAGCCGCAAACCAGTCAACCTTAATGCTCTTATGGATTCCTTGACACCTAACCTTTATGAAGAAATCATGCAGCTCAATTGGTAATCACCGACGCCCGTCTTTCCCATATACTCGAAGTTGCCCCTACTCTCGAAGAAGAAATCCGCATCGCTCAAGCAAATGATGAGAGGTTAAAAAGATATATTTAGAAGATGCACCAAGGGCGTGCACCAGACCTCTCGATGGATCAGCGAGGTTCGCTAAGGTTTCGAGGAAGACTCTGTCTACCCAACCAAGGAAGTTTTAAGAAGAAGATATTGGCAAAAGCGCATGAAGCACCATACTCAATTCATCCCGGTGGTACCAAAATGTATGAGGACCTTCGTCAGGTATTTTGGTGGAACGGAATGAAGAAAGACATCGCATACTTTGTAGCCTGTTGCGACGTATGCAATAAGGTAAAGGCGGAACACCAAAAACCCGCCGGACTCCTCCAACCTCTGCTAATATCCCAATGGAAATGGGATGATATCTGCATGGACATCATCACCGGACTACCCAGGTCTCATCAAGGAAATGACGCAATATGGGTCATAGTGGACACCTTAAAGAAGGTGGCACACTTTATTCCTATCTACACCGCGCAGATCAACTCACACAGCTATATGTGTCAAGAATCGTCAGTCTGCACGGAGTACCCAAGACTATCATCGCCGACAGGGGATCTCTCTTCACCTCCGCATTTTGGTCCCGACTTCATCAAGCCTTGGGAACCGCATTGAAATATAGAACGACCTATCATCCTCAGACAGATGGGCAGACTGAATGAGTAAATCAAATACTCGAAGATATGCTCAGGGCATGTACATTGGCCCAAGGAACCAAGTGGGAAGATTGCCTGCCTTACGCCGAGTTCTCCTACAACAACAGTTACCAGGCCAGCTTAAAGATGTCACCCTATGAAGCCCTCTATGGCCAAAAATGCCGTACTCCATTGAACTAGTCTCAAACCGAAGATAGCCGTATCTTTGGAACTGATTTAATGCTTGAAGCGGAGAAGCAAGTCCAGGAAATCCACGACAGACTGCAATTGGCTAAATCTCGACAGAAGAGCTACTATGATGCCAAACATCGTCAGATCAGCTTCGAACCCGGAGAACACGTATATCTCCGAGTGACACCTATGAAAGGAGTCAAGAGGTTTCAGACCCGCGGAAAATTGGCGCCCAGATTTATCAGCCCATTCCCCGTCATGGCCAGAGTCGGAACAGTTGCATATCAGTTGGAATTGCCACCAGAACTGTCAGACGTACACAACGTGTTCCACATCTCACAGCTATGAAGATGTATCTCGCCACCGGAGAAAAGGACTGATATGGCAGAGATAGAATTGGCTAAGGATTTGACTTATGAGGAAAAGCCAATCAGAATATTGGATCAGACAGAAAGGGTCACTCGAAGGAAGGAAATAAGGTTTTACAAGGTTCAGTGGGACCACCATACCAAAGCGGAAGCAACCTGGGAAAGAGAGGATCTTTTAAGGACTGCATACCAAGAATGGTTTTCCCAAGCAACCGAATCTCGAGGACGAGATTCATCTTAAGTGGGGGAGGTTTGTGACAGCCTGGATTTTGCCTTCTCTCTTTTTCCGGACTTGCCTTCTCTCTCTTTCCGGATTTGGTTTTTATCGTGGTTTTTGCCCTGATTTGATTTGGAGTTTGAATCATTTCAAATGGACTTGTCACTTGGGCATCTCCTTGGCTTTCACCCAAGTGACCTATTCCTCTTATCTACCCTCAAAATAATCAAATAGATATTTTTCATAAAAGAAAAATATTCATTTCTCTCTCTGAAACTCACTTCAGAACCTTGTGCTCCAAAGCAACCT
Source organism: Triticum aestivum (assembly GCF_018294505.1). NCBI lineage: Eukaryota > Viridiplantae > Streptophyta > Magnoliopsida > Poales > Poaceae > Triticum > Triticum aestivum. The sequence continues at coordinate 785,205,489 of NC_057798.1, forward strand.
CAATTTTTCTTGCTCAGAAAAATCTGAGATAAATCCCAAATATTCTTAGAACCTTGGCACAACTTCCCATGTAAAAATATTGCATCACTTTTTGCAATATATTTGCTGTATAAATCTTTTCACTTCTGGACCAGGAATGCACTTTGTACAAGAAGTACATTTTTCCTTGAGCTTTTAGCCTTGATCTTTCTTGAGCTTAAACACCCTCCTAAGAAACCCTAAACCCCAGGAGATTAGCCCTAATGGCCTTCTAGAAGGTGGCCAAACTTGGCGGCCAAGTTTCTGTACAGAAACTTGTCAGCTTAGTGAAGTCTAATCTGGTCGGCCTGGGCATGAGCCATCAACTCCCCTAGACTAAACACTGCACGGTCAACCGCTCCTGGTCGTTATTTTGACCATGCCATCTTGGTGACCACGTGTGGACATGGTGCCTGGCATGCATTCGACGCGCTCTGGCTGGCACCTTGCACTCTGATGACCCACCAGTATAGGGGATCTATCGTAGTCCTTTCGATAAGTAAGAGTGTCGAACCCAACGAGGAGCAGAAGGAAATGACAAGCGGTTTTCAGTAAGTTATTCTCTTCAAGCACTGAAATTGTAGGTAATAGATAGTTTTGTGATAATAATTTATAATGGGTAACAAGTAATGAAAGTAAATAAAGTGCAGCAATGTAACGCCCACGATGCGGCTATATCTCCCACGTGTCGAAGCACGACTTAGAGGCATAACCGCATGGTGGTTTTGTCGCAAGAAGGGTCATCTTCACACAATCCCATGTAATGAACAAGAATGGGATAAAGAGAGTTGGCTTACAATCACCACTTCACACAATACATAAATAATTCATACATCATTCAAAATACACTCATAGACCGACTACGGTCAAATCCAAATGAAAAGAAGACAACCCCAAATGCTAGATCCCCGATCGTCCCAACTGGGCTCCACTATTGATCATCTGGAAAGGAAACATAGTAACGACCCAGGTCCTCATCAAACTCCCACTTAAGCTCGGTTGCGCCACTTGTGCTGGTATCCTCGGTACCTGCATCTGTTTTGGTAGAATCTGTGAGCCATGGGGACTCAGCAATCTCACACCCGCGAGATCAAGACTATTTAAGCTTGTAGGTAGGAAATGGGTAATATGGTGGAACTGCATCAAGCACTAAGCGTATATGGTGGCTAACATACACAAGTGAGAGCGAGAAGAGAAGCAACGCATCGGTCAAGAAGCTAAAAGTGATCAAGAAGTGATCCTGAAACTACTTACGTTCATACATAACCCAAACCGTGTTCACTTCCCGGACTCCGCCGAGAAGAGACCATCACGGCTACACACGCGGTTGATGCATTTTAATTAAGTCAAGTGTCAAGTTCTCTACAACCGGACATTAACAAATTCCTATCTGCCTCATAACCGCGGGCACGGCTTTCAAAAGATAATACCCTGCAGGGGTGTCCCAACTTAGCCCATCATAAGCTCTCACGGTCAATGAAGTATATACCTTCTCCCGGGAAGACCCGATCAGTCTCGGAATCCCGGTTTGCAATACATTTCGACAATGGTAAAACTAGACCAGCAAAGCCGCCCGAAGTGCCGACAAATCCCGATAGGAGCTGCACATATCTCGTTCTCAGGGCACACCGGATGAGCCAGACTTCGGGTTGGCATAGACCCTGGTTGCCCAAAGGAGCACTGG
>NC_057798.1:785207499-785210592 GCF_018294505.1 Triticum aestivum
GGGGGGGGGTAAGTAAAGATGACCCTCGGGCTTGCGAAAACCCAAGGGAAAAAGGCTTAGGTGGCAAATGGTAAAACCAAGTTTGGGCCTTGCTGGAGGAGTTTTATTCAAAGCGAACTGTCAAGGGGGTCCCATAAATCACCCAACCGCGTAAGGAGCGCAAAATCAAGGAACATAACACCGGTATGACGGAAACTAGGGCGGCAAGAGTGTAACAAAACACCAGGCATAAGGCCGAGCCTTCCACCGTTTACCAAGTATATAGGTGCATTAATTAAACAAGAGATATTGTGATATCCCAAAATATCCATGTTCCATCAAGGAACAAACTTCATCTTCACCTGCAACTAGCAACGCTATAAGAGGGGCTGAGCAAAATCGGTGGCATAGCCAAACAACGGTTTGCAAGGAAAGGGATGGTTAGATGCTTGACATGGAAATATGGGAGGCATGATAAACAAGTGGTAGGTAGAGCTAACATAGCGATAGAGCGAGCAACTAGCAAAGCAAAGATAGAAGTGATATCGAGGGTATGGTCATCTTGCCCGCAAGGTTCTCAGAGTTGTCGAAAGATTGATCCTCGTTAGCGTACTCAACAGGTTCCTCGTTCACGTACTCGTCTCCTGGCTCTACCCAAAGCAAGAACACAAGCAATGGAACCACAATAAATCACGGTGCAATGCACAAGCAACATGATGCAATACATGGCATGATATGCGAGATGTGCCGACAAATCCCGATAGGAGCTGCACATATCTCGTTCTCAGGGCACACCGGATGAGCCAGACTTCGGGTTGGCATAGACCCTGGTTGCCCAAAGGAGCACTGGCCCCCGGGGGGGGGGGGGGTAAATAAAGATGACCCTCGGGCTTGCGAAAACCCAAGGGAAAAAGGCTTAGGTGGCAAATGGTAAAACCAAGTTTGGGCCTTGCTGGAGGAGTTTTATTCAAAGCAAACTGTCAAGGGGGTCCCATAAATCACCCAACCGCGTAAGGAGCGCAAAATCAAGGAACATAACACCGGTATGACGGAAACTAGGGCGGCAAGAGTGTAACAAAACACCAGGCATAAGGCCGAGCCTTCCACCCTTTACCAAGTATATAGGTGCATTAATTAAACAAGAGATATTGTGATATCCCAAAATATCCATGTTCCATCAAGGAACAAACTTCATCTTCACCTGCAACTAGCAACGCTATAAGAGGGGCTGAGCAAAATCGGTGGCATAGCCAAACAACGGTTTGCTAGGAAAGGGATGGTTAGATGCTTGACATGGCAATATGGGAGGCATGATAAACAAGTGGTAGGTAGAGCTAACATAGCGATAGAGCGAGCAACTAGCAAAGCAAAGATAGAAGTGATATCGAGGGTATGGTCATCTTGCCTGCAAGGTTCTCAGAGTTGTCGAAAGATTGATCCTCGTTAGCGTACTCAACAGGTTCCTCGTTCACGTACTCATCTCCTGGCTCTACCCAAAGCAAGAACACAAGCAATGGAACCACAATAAATCACGGTGCAATGCACAAGCAACATGATGCAATACATGGCATGATATGCGAGATGTGATATGCAATGCTTATGCATGCTCCGGAAGGAAAATGATGAACAAGGCATAAACTTGGCAAACCAAGGATGCCGCTGGAAAGATGAGATGATTTCGGTTGAAATCGATATAAAGATCATCAGAGTCGGATGCACGGTTTGCAAATGGCAAGCAGAACAAGAATGACACAAATCTGCGGTTAACAGCATGATAGCACTTAGAATACATCAAGAAACTATGCTACAGCACCCCAACATAGCAACAAATCATATGAAAGTGATCTACAAGAGATGCTTGACAAAAGATGAACACTGAGATATGGCTGATTCACACACTAACAGGTTCAAACAACCATGGCAAAAATGCAAAAGATAACAGCAGCAAAGACTTCACTAACATGGCAGAAACAGCATCAGGAAGCAATGTTTAGAACAAACAAACATCATGCTACAGGAACATATCATAGAAACTTAAGGCATGGCATGATACTACTAAATGCATAGAACAAAAGTCCTTTACTGACCATGAGCCAAAAAGGACCAGAAGATATGATGGCACCCATGTAAACATAGCAAGTTTCGTTAACAGATTCAGGAAACAGAGCATGGCATTAACAGCATCATGAAGGCATCTTTGCGAGCTTGATTCACTCACTACAAGTCATTTTATGACAAGATAAGCATAGCACTAGCAAGAATACATATTTATGAAACTAAACATGGCAAGAACAAGATCATAGCATGCAAGGATCAACTACAACAACCTTGGCAAAATTGAATATCATGTAAACAATCTGCCAGGAAACATTTTATAGAAAAAGTAGAGCAAGAAAATGACATGCTAGACTACTCCATAGTTGCAAAAATGGGCATGAATGGATAGAGCGTAACCATATGTTCAAAACATCCTTACTGAAGTATCTCAAAATAAGCATGGATCTCTCTGTAGCATCAAGTTTACATGGCATAAAAATAACAGCAGAACAGGGACTGAAATCAGCAACATCACGAAGCCTAGTTTGCATGCTTGTTCTAGTCACCACATAACTCAAAAAAATACATGGAAAGCACCTCAGTAAAGAAGACATGGCATATTACAAAACACATGTAGATCTCATGCTCATAAGATGCACACAATAAATACAACAAAAATGACAAAACATCAAGTTCTGTTAACAGACAACAGCAAACATCATATAGCACTCTTGCATCATAGATTTGGCCATATAGATGACCTCAAATGAGCATGGCCTAATGTAACAAAATGAAGAGCACAACCTGATGAACATTTCGATATATCATATGCATGAAACGGAGCTACGATGATGGAGTTATGATGCGATGAACATGGCAAGATAATGCAAAAATAAAAAGACTTGGAAGATTTCGGGGTCAACCTAGGTTTGACCCGATCTGGATCCGGGCGCGTGGAAGCCGAGGCGGGCGGCGGCTCGCCGGAGCTGGAGAGGAGGAGGCCGGAGCAGGACGGGGACGGTCAGCGGGGTTGGGGCCGGCCGGATCTGGCGCCGGTCGGCGGCGGGAGCCGGCGGC
>NC_057798.1:785211331-785227019 GCF_018294505.1 Triticum aestivum
TCACGTGGCACGCCCGGAGTGGCTGGGGCGCGGCAGCGGACATGTCCGGCTCCGCCCGGATGTGTCCGGCGGCGGAGAGGGAGCGGGCTAGGGTTTCGGGATCCGGAAATTTTGGAGGGGTGCACATATTTATAGGTAGAGGGGGCTAGGAGACTCCAAATGGAGTGTAGTTTTCGCCCGCACGGTCGTGACCCGACGACGGAGAGCATGGAAGTGACTTAGATGGGTTTTTGTGCTATTTTGAAGGGGTGTTGGGCTGCCAACCAAAAGAGGCCTTTGCGGATACTCGGTTAACCGTTGGAGTATCAAACGACCTCCAAATGGCACGAAACTTGACAGGTGGTCTACCGGTGGTGTACCAAGGCCACTTGGAAAGCCTCGGTCCATTCCGAGAACGTTTAACACCCGCTCACGAAAAGAGACAAGAGGGGTGCGCCGGTGCATGTGGGAGTGTCGGATTGCAAAACGGACAACGGGGAAAATGCTCGGATGCATGAGATGAACACGTATGCGAATGATATGCACATGATGACATGATATAAGATGCATGACATGAACAAAATGCAAAACGAGAAACAAAACCCAACCACGGAGGGAATACCATAGCACATAGCCGAAAATGGCAAGAGTTGGAGTTACAAATATGGAAAGTTACATCCGGGGTGTTACAACACTCCACCACTACAAGAGGATCTCGTCCTGAGATCTAGGACTGAAAGAACTCCGGATATTCGGAACGGAGGTGATCCTCGCGCTCCCAGGTGGCTTCTCGGTCGGAATGGTGTGACCACTTCACTTTCAGGAATTTGATTGACTTACTGCGAGTCTTGCGCTCGGTTTCTTCAAGAATAGCAACGGGGTGCTCATGATAAGAGAGATCTTCTTGGAGGTCAATTTCTTCGAAGTTGATAGTGCGCTCAGGAGTCTTGAAGCACTTGCGAAGCTGTGACACATGAAACACATCGTGCACATTCGCGAAGTTGGACGGAAGCTCAAGTTGATAGGCAAGATCGCCTCTTTTGCCAATGATCTTGAAAGGACCCACGTATCTAGGGGCAAGCTTCCCTTTGATACCGAAGCGACGAGTGCCTTTCATTGGAGAGACGCGGAGGTAGACATGGTCTCCGATTTCAAAAGCCACATCACGGTGCTTGTCATCATAATAGCTCTTCTGGCGCGATTGCGCGGCTTTGAGATTCTCACGAATGACTTTGCACATTTCTTAGGCTTCTGTGATCAAGTCGTTGCCAAGAGGTTGGCGTTTGTTGGGGAACGTTGCAGAAAATTAAAATTTTTCCTACGGTTTCACCAAGATCCATCTATGAGTTCATCTAAGCAACGAGTCAAGGGAGTGAGTTTGCATCTACATACCACTTGTAGATCGCGTGCGGAAGCGTTCAAGGGGATGGTGATGATGGAGTCGTACTCGCCGTGATTCAGATCACCGATGACCAAGTGCCGAACGGACAGCACCTCCGCGTTCAACACACGTACGGGACGGTCGACGTCTCCTCCGTCTTGATCCAGCAAGGAGGAAGGAGAGGTTGAGGAAGATTTCTCCAACGGCAGCACGACGACGTGGTGGTGTTGGTGCAGCAGTACTCCGACAGGGCTTCGCCAAGCACGTAACGGAGGAGGAGAGGTGTTGGGGAGGGGAGGGGCTGCACCTTGGGTTGTGTACAGCAACCCTCCCCTCACCCCTCTATTTATAGGGGAAGGGGTAAGGGGGGCCGACCCCTCTAGATGGGATCTAGAGGGGGGGCGGCGGCCAGGGAGGGGGGACTTGCCCCCCAAGCAAAGGGGGCGCCCCCTTTAGGGTTTCCCCCCAACCCTAGGCGCATGGGCCCAAGGGGGGGGGGGGCGCCCAGCCCTCCAGGGGCTGGTTCCCTGCCCCTTGCAGCCCATGAGGCCCTCCGAGAGGGGTGGCCCCTCCCGGTGGACCCCCGGAACCTCTTCGGTGGCCCCGGTACAATACCGATATGCCCCCGAAACTTTCCGGTGTCCGCATGACAACTTCCCATATATAAAACTTCACCTCCGGACCATTCTGGAACTCCTCGTGACGTCCAGGATCTCATACGGGACTCCGAACAACATTCGGTAATCACATACAAGTCTTCCTAATAACCCTAGCGTCACCGAACCTTAAGTGTGTAGACCCTACGGGTTCGGGAGACATGCAGACATGACCGAGACGACTCTCCGGTCAATAACCAACAGCGGGATCTGGATACCCATGTTGGCTCCCACATGCTCCTCGATGATTTCATCGGATGAACCACGATGTCGAGGATTCGATCAACCCCGTATACAATTCCCTTTGTCAATCGGTACGTTACTTGCCCGAGACTCGATCGTCGGTATCCCAATACCTCGTTCAGTCTCGTTACCGGCAAGTCACTTTACTCGTACCGTAATGCATGATCCCGTGATCAACTACTTGGTCACTTTGAGCTCATTATGATGATGCATTACCGAGTGGGCCTAGAGATACCTCTCCGTCATACGGAGTGACAAATCCCAGTCTCGATCCGTGTCAACCCAACAGACACTTTCGGAGATACCTGTAGTGCACCTTTATAGTCACCCAGTTACGTTGTGACGTTTGATACACCCAAAGCACTCCTACGGTATCCGGGAGTTACACGATCTCATGGTATAAGGAAGAGATACTTGACATTGGAAAAGCTCTAGCAAACGAACTACACGATCTTGTGCTATGCTTAGGGTTGGGTCTTGTCCATCACATCATTCTCCTAATGATGTGATCCCGTTATCAACGACATCCAATGTCCATAGTCAGGAAACCATGACTATCTGTTGATCAACGAGCTAGTCAACTAGAGGCTTACTAGGGACATATTATGGTCTATGTATTCACACGTGTATTACGATTTCCGGATAATACAGTTATAGCATGAATAAAGACAATTATCATGAACAAGGAAATATAATAATAATCCTTTTATTATTGCCTCTAGGGCATATTTCCAACAGTCTCCCACTTGCACTAGAGTCAATAATCTAGTTACATTGTGATGAATCGCACACCCATAGAGTTCTGGTGTTGATCATGTTTTGCTCGCGAGAGAGGTTTAGTCAACGGATCTGCGACATTCAGATCCGTATGTACTTTGCAAATATCTATGTCTCCATCTTGAACATTTTCACGGATGGAGTTGAAACGACGCTTGATGTGCCTGGTCTTCTTGTGAAACCTGGGCTCCTTGGCAAGGGCAATAGCTCCAGTGTTGTCACACAAGAGTTTGATCAGCCCCGACACATTGGGTATGGCTCCTAGGTCGGTGATGAACTCCTTCACCCAAATTTCTTCATGCGCTGCCTCCGAGGCTGCCATGTACTCCGCTTCACATGTAGATCCCGCCACGACGCTCTTCTTGCAGCTGCACCAGCTTACTGCTCCACCATTCAACATATACACGTATCCGGTTTGTGACTTAGAGTCATCCAGATCTGTGTCGAAGCTGGTGTCGACGTAACCCTTTACGACGAGCTCTTCGTCACCTCCATAAACGAGAAACATGTCCTTTGTCCTTTTCAGGTACTTCAGGATATTCTTGACCGCTGTCCAGTGTTCCTTGCCGGGATTACTTTGGTACCTTCCTACCAAACTTACGGCAAGGTTTACATCAGGTCTGGTACACAGCATGGCATACATAATAGATCCTATGGCTGAAGCATAGGGGATGACACTCATCTCTTCTTTATCTTTTGCCGTGGTCGGGGATTGAGCCGAGCTCAATCTCGCACCTTGCAACACAGGCCAGAACCCCTTCTTGGACTGATCCATTTTGAACATATTCAAAATCTTATCAAGGTATGTGCTTTGTGAAAGACCTATGAGGCGTCTCTATCTATCTCTATAGATCTTGATGCCTAATATATAAGCAGCTTCTCCAAGGTCCTTCATTGAAAAACACTTATTCAAGTAGGCCTTAATGCTATCCAGAAGTTCTATATCATTTCCCATCAAGAGTATGTCATCTACATATAATATGAGAAATGCTACAGAGCTCCCACTCACTTTCTTGTAAACGCAGGCTTCTCCATAAGTCTGCATAAACCCAAATTCTTTGATCATCTCATCAAAGCGAATGTTCCAACTCTGAGATGCTTGCACCAGCCCATAAATGGATCGCTGGAGCTTGCATACTTTGTTAGCGTTCTTAGGATCGACAAAACCTTCCGGCTGCATCATATACATCTCTTCCTTAAGATGTCCGTTAAGGAATGCCGTTTTGACGCCCATCTGCCATATCTCATAATCATAGTATGCGGCAATTGCTAACATGATTCGGACGGACTTCAGCTTCGCTACAGGAGAGAATGTCTCGTCGTAGTCAATCCCTTGAACTTGTCGATAACCCTTAGCAACAAGTCGAGCTTTATAGATGGTAACATTTCCATCCGCGTCCGTCTTCTTCTTAAAAATCCATTTGTTTTCTATGGCTCGCCGATCATCAGGCAAGTCTGTCAAAGTCCATACTTTGTTTTCATACATGGATTCTATCTCGGATTTCATGGCTTCAAGCCATTTGTTGGAATCTGGGCCCGCCATCGCTTCTTCATAGTTCGAAGGTTCTCCGTTGTCTAACAACATGATTTCCAGGACAGGGTTGCCGTACCACTCTGGTGCGGAACGTGTCCTTGTAGACCTACGAAGTTCAGTAGCAACTTGATCCGAAGTACCTTGATCATCATCATTATTTTCCTCTTCAGTTGGTGTAGGCATCACAGGAACATTTTCCTGAGCTGCACCAGTTTACCGTTCGAGAGGTAATACTTCATCGAGTTCTACTTTCCTCCCACTTACTTCTTTCGAGAGAAACTCTTTTTCCAGAAAGAATCCGTTCTTGGCAACAAAGATGTTGCCCTCGGATCTTAAATAGAAGGTATACCCAACGGTTTCCTTAGGGTATCCTATGAAGACGCATTTTTCCGACTTGGGTTCGAGCTTTTCAGGTTGAAGTTTCTTGACATAAGCATCGCATCCCCAAACTTTTAGAAACGACAACTTAGGTTTCTTCCCAAACCATAATTCATACGGTGTCGTCTCAACGGATTTAGACGGTGCCCTATTTAAAGTGAATGTAGCTGTCTCTAGAGCGTATAACCAAAAAGATAGCGGTAAATCGGTAAGAGACATCATAGACCGCACCATATCCAATAGAGTGCGATTACGACGTTCGGACACACCGTTACGCTGAAGTGTTCCAGGCGGCGTGAGTTGTGAAACAATTCCACATTTCCTTAAGTGTGTACCAAATTCGTGACTTACATATTCTCCTCCACGATCTGATCGTAGGAACTTTATCTTTCGGTCACGTTGATTCTCTACCTCATTCTGAAATTCCTTGAACTTTTCAAAGGTCTCAGACTTGTGTTTCATTAAGTAGACATACCCATATCTACTCAAGTCATCAGTGAGAGTGAGAACATAACGATATCCTCCGCGAGCCTCAACGCTCATTGGACCGCACACATCGGTATGTATGATTTCCAACAAGTTGGTTGCTCGCTCCATTGTTCCAGAGAACGGAGTCTTGGTCATTTTGCCCATGAGGCATGGTTCGCATGTGTCAAATGATTCATAATCGAGAGACTCTAAAAGTCCATCAGCATGGAGCTTCTTCATGCGCTTGACACCAATGTGACCAAGGCGGCAGTGCCACAAGTATGTGGGACTATTGTTATCAACTTTACATCTTTTGGTATTCACACTATGAATATGTGTAATATTACGCTCGAGATTCATTAAGAATAAACCATTGACCATCAGGGCATGACCATAAAACATATCTCTCATATAAATAGAACAACCATTATTCTCGGATTTAAATGAGTAGCCATCTCGTATCAAACGATATCCAAATACAATGTTCATGCTCAAACTTGGCACCAAATAACAATTATTAAGGTTTATAACTAATCCCGTAGGTAAATGTAGAGGTAGCGTGCCGACGGCGATCACATCGACCTTGGAACCATTCCCGACGCGCATCGTCACCTCATCCTTCGCCAGTCTCCGCTTATTCCGCAGCTCCTGCTGTGAGTTACAAATATGAGCAACGGCACCGGTATCGAATACCCAGGAGTTACTACGAGTACTGGTAAGGTACACATCAATTACATGTATATCAAATATACCTTTGGTGTTGCCGGCCTTCTTATCCGCTAAGTATTTGGGGCAGTTCCGCTTCCAGTGACCCTTCCCCTTGCAATAAAAGCACTCAGTCTCAGGCTTGGGTCCATTCTTTGACTTCTTCCCGGCAACTGGCTTACCAGGCGTAGCAACATCCTTGCCATCCTTCTTGAAGTTCTTTTTGCCCTTGCCCTTCTTGAACTTAGTGGTCTTATTGACCATCAGCACTTGATGTTCTTTCTTGATCTCAACCTCTGCTGACTTCAGCATTGAAAATACTTCAGGAATGGTCTTCACCATCCCCTGCATATTGTAGTTCATCACCAAGCTCTTGTAGCTTGGTGGGAGTGACTGAAGGATTCTGTAAATGACCGCCTCATCAGGGAGGTTAATGTCCAGCTGGTTCAGGCGGTTGTGCAACCCAGACATTTTGAGTATGTGCTCACTGACAAAACTGTTTTCCTCCATCTTACAACTATAGAACTTGTCGGAGACTTCATATCTCTCGACCCGGGCATGAGCTTGGAAAACTAGTTTCAGCTCCTCGAACATCTCATATGCTCTGTGATGCTCAAAACGATTTTGGAGCCCCGGTTCTAAGCTGTAAAGCATGTCGCACTGAACGAGGGAGTAATCATCAGCACGAGAATGCCAAGCGTTCATAACGTCTTGGTTCTCTGGGACAGGAGCGTCGCCTAGCAGTCCTTCTAGGACATATTGTTTCCTGGCAGCTATGAGGATGATCCTCAGGTTCCGTACCCAGTCCGTATAGTTGCTGCCATCATCTTTCAGCTTGGTTTTCTCTAGGAACGCGTTGAAGTTCATGTTGACATGAGCGTTGGCCATTTGATCTACAAGACATATTTGCAAAGGTTTTAGACTAAGTTCATGATAGTTAAGTTCATCTAATCAAATTATTTCAGTGAACTCCCACTCAGATTAGACATCCTCTAGTCATCTAAGTGTTACACGATCCGAGTCGACTAGGCCGTGTCCGATCATCACGTGAGACGGACTAGTCATCGTCGGTGAACATCTTCATGTTGATCGTATCTTCCATACGACTCGTGTTCGACCTTTCGGTCTCTGTGTTCCGAGGCCATGTCTGTACATGCTAGGCTCGTCAAGTTAACCCTAAGTGTTTTGCATGTGTAAAACTGTCTTACACCCATTGTATGTGAATGTAAGGATCTATCACACCCGATCATCACGTCGTGCTTCGAAACGACGAACTTTAGCAATGGTGCATAGTTAGGGGAGAACACTTCTTGAAATTGTTGTAAGGGATCATCTTTTTTACTACCGTCATTCTAAGTAAACAAGATGCATAAACATAATAAACATCACATGCAATTATATAGTAGTGACATGATATGGCCAATATCATATAGCTCCATTGATCTCCATCTTCGGGGCTCCATGATCATCTTGTCACCGGCATGACACCATGATCTCCATCATCATGATCTCCATCATCGTGTCTTCATGAAGTTGTCATGCCAACGACTACTTCTACTTCTATGGCTAACGCGTTTAGCAATAAAGTAAAGTAATTTACATGGCGTTCTTCAATGACACACAGGTCATACAAAAAATAAAGACAACTCCTATGGCTCCCGCCGGTTGTCATACTCATCGACATGCAAGTCGTGAATCCTATTACAAGAACATGATCTCATACATCACAATATATCATTCATCATTCATCACAACTTCTGGCCATATCACATCACATGACAATTGCTGCAAAAACAAGTTAGACGTCCTCTAATTGTTGTTGCATCTTTTACGTGGCTGCAATTGGGTTCTAGCAAGAATGTTTTCTTACCTACGAATAACCACATTGTGATTTTGTCAACTTCTATTTACCCTTCATAAGGACCCTTTTCATCGAATCCGCTCCAACTAAAGTGGGAGAGACAGACACCCGCCAGCCACCTTATGCAACTAGTGCATGTCTGTCGGTGGAACCGGTCTCACGTAAGCGTACGTGTAAGGTTGGTCCGGGCCGCTTCATCCCACAATACCGCTGAAGCAAGAAAAGACTAGTAGTGGCAAGCAAGTTGACAAGATCCACGCCCACAACAAAATTGTGTTCTACTCGTGCAATAGAGAACTACGCATAGACCTAGCTCATGATGCCACTGTTGGGGAACGTTGCAGAAAATTAAAAATTTTCCTACGGTTTCACCAAGATCCATCTATGAGTTCATCTAAGCAACGAGTCAAGGGAGTGAGTTTGCATCTACATACCACTTGTAGATCACGTGCGGAAGCGTTCAAGGGGATGGTGATGATGGAGTCGTACTCGCCGTGATTCAGATCACCGATGACCAAGTGCCGAACGGACAACACCTCCGCGTTCAACACACATACGGGACGGTCGACATCTCCTCCGTCTTGATCCAGCAAGGAGGAAGGAGAGGTTGAAGAAGATTGCTCCAACGGCAGCACGACGGCATGGTGGTGTTGGTGCAGCAGTACTCTGACAGGGCTTCGCCAAGCACGTAATGGAGGAGGAGAGGTGTTGGGGAGGGGAGGGGCTGTGCCTTGGGTTGTGTACAGCAGCCCTCCCCTCACCCCTCTATTTATAGGGGAAGGGGCAAGGGGGGCCGACCCCTCTAGATGGGATCTAGAGGGGGGGCGGCGGCCAGGGAGGGGGGACTTGCCCCCCAAGCAAACGGGGCGCCCCCTTTAGGGTTTCCCCCCCATCCCTAGGCGCATGGGCCCAAGGGGGGGCGCGCCCAGCCCTCCAGGGGCTGGTTCCCTGCCCCTTGCGGCCCATGAGGCCCTCCGAGAGGGGTGGCCCCTCCCGGTGGACCCCCGGAACCTCTCCGGTGGCCCCGGTACAATACCGATATGCCCCCGAAACTTTCCGGTGTCCGCATGACAACTTCTCATATATAAAACTTCACCTCCGGACCATTCCGGAACTCCTCGTGACGTCCGGGATCTCATTCGAGACTCCGAACAACATTCGGTAATCACATACAAGTCTTCCTAATAACCCTAGCGTCACCGAACCTTAAGTGTGTAGACCCTACGGGTTCGGGAGACATGCAGACATGACCGAGACGACTCTCCGGTCAATAACCAACAGCAGGATCTGGATACCCATGTTGGCTCCCACATGCTCCTCGATGATTTCATCGGATGAACCACGATGTCGAGGATTCGATCAACCCCGTATACAATTCCCTTTGTCAATCGGTACGTTACTTGCCCGAGACTCGATCATCGGTATCCCAATACCTCGTTCAGTCTCGTTACCGGCAAGTCACTTTACTCCTACCGTAATGCATGATACCATGATCAACCACTTGGTCACTTTGAGCTCATTATGATGATGCATTACCAAATGGGCCCAGAGATACCTCTCCGTCATACGGAGTGACAAATCCCAGTCTCGATCCGTGTCAACCCAACAGACACTTTTGGAGATACCTGTAGTGCACCTTTATAGTCACCCAGTTACGTTGTGACGTTTGATACACCCAAAGCACTCCTACGGTATCCGGGAGTTACACGATCTCATGGTCTAAGGAAGAGATACTTGACATTGGAAAAGCTCTAGCAAACAAACTACACGATCTTGTGCTATGCTTAGGATTGGGTCTTGTCCATTACATCATTCTCCTAATGATGTGATCCCGTTATCAACGACATCCAATGTCCATAGTCAGGAAACCATGACTATCTATTGATCAACGAGCTAGTCAACTAGAGGCTTACTAGGGACATATTATGGTCTATGTATTCACATGTGTATTACGATTTCCGGATAATACAGTTATAGCATGAATAAAGACAATTATCATGAACAAGGAAATATAATAATAACTCTTTTATTATTGCCTCTAGGGCATATTTCCAACAGCGTTCACCTGTCTCGGACCAATTGAGAGGAGTACGACACTTTCTGCCATATAGAATTTCGAATGGGGCCTTGCCCGAACTTGCTTGGAAGCTGTTGTTGTAGGAGAACTCGGCATATGGAAGACAATCTTCCCACTTCATACTGAAAGAGATGACACAAGCCCTGAGCATGTCTTCAAGGATTTGATTGACTCGCTCGACTTGGCCACTTGTTTGAGGATGGAAAGCTGTGCTGAAACGAATGTTGGTGCCCATGGCCTTCTGAAAGGAGTCCCAGAACTTAGAGGTGAAAATGCTTCCGCGGTCTGAAGAGATCAATTGTGGAATGCCGTGCAAGGAGACATTCCTGGAGGTGTATAACTGTGCCAGCTGAGCTGCTGTGATAGATTCTTTGATAGGAAGGAAATGAGCCACTTTAGTAAGCTTGTCAATGACAACGAAGATGGCGTCATTCCCACGCTTGGACTTAGGCAAACCAGTCATGAAGTCCATCTCGAGATGATCACACTTCCATTCTGGAATAGCAAGAGGTTGGAGGAGACCAGCTGGTCTTTGGTGTTCTGCTTTCACCCTTCTACAGACATCACATTCATTCACAAATTGAGCAATCTCTCGCTTCATTCGAGTCCACCAATACAACTGCTTGAGGTCATGGTACATCTTCGTACTTCCAGGATGAATGGATAGAAGGGAATTGTGTGCCTCATTCATAATGACTTTTCTCAGATCACCTTTAGGACCCACAATTCGGTCCTCGAAGAAAAGAGTATCTTTGTCATCCAAGCGATAGCACTCGTACTTGGAAATGCCCTTGTCGATACCATGTTTCACCTTTTCCACCATGGTATCCAGGAGTTGTGCTTCACGAATTTGATCTTCCAAAGTTGGAGAGACTATGAGATTGGCAAGAAAGCCTCGAGGAACAACTTGAAGATTCAGTTTGCGGAAAGCTTCACAAAGATCCGGTTGGAAGGGCTTGAGAATTAAGCTGTTGCAATAAGCCTTTCTGCTCAGAGCATCTGCAATCACATTCTCCTTGCCTGGAGTATATTCAATACTTGTATTGTACTCTTGAATCATTTCGACCCATCGAGTTTGTCTGAGGTTGTGGTTGGGTTGAGTGAAGATATACTTGAGGCTCTTGTGATCGGTGAAAATGTCCACGTTCCTTCCCAACAAGAGATGTCTCCATGTTATTAATGCATGGACAACTGCCGCCAACTCAAGATCGTGAGTGGGGTAGTTCTTTTTGTTGGGCTTCAACTGGGAGAGGTATAAGCCACAACTTTCTTCTCTTGCATCGACACAGCACCGAGACCTTGAAGAGAAGCATCACAGAAGACTTCGAATGGCTTGGATTCATCAGGAGGAGTCAAGACAGGAGCTGTGACTAGCTTCTCTTTGAGGGTGTTGAAAGCAACTTCACACTCAGGCGACCAGACATATTTGACATGCTTCTGGAGGAGGTTGGAAAGAGGCTTTGCAATCTTAGAGAAGTTCTCAACGAATCTTCGGCAATAGCTTGCAAGACCAAGAAAACCGCGGAGCCGCTTGACATTCTGAGGAGGTTCCCAATTCACAATTGCAGACACCTTCTCGGGATTAACAGCGATGCCCTTGGCGGAGATGATGTGACCAAGATAAAGAACTTCATCAAGCGAGAACTCACATTTGGAAAACTTCGCATAGAATTGATGCTCTCTGAGCTTGTCGAGCACCAGTCGCAAATGTTTGGCATGATCCTTCTTATTCTTGGAGAAGACCAAGATATCATCGAGATACACCAGGATGAATTCATTGGTGTAGTGGTTGAAGATGAAGTTCATCATTCGAGAGAAAGTTGGAGGAGCATTGACAAGGCCGAAAGACATGACAGTATATTCATAAGAACCAAAGCTTGTTCTGAATGCTGTCTTGGGGATATCTTGTTCACGAATGCGAATCTGATGATAACCCATACGAAGGTCAAGCTTGGAGAAAACTTTAGCACCTTTGAGTTGCTCGAATAGCTCATTGATGTTGGGAAGTGGATACTTGTTCTTGATTGTCTTCTTGTTCAATGGACGGTAATCGACGCATAGTCGGTCTATGCCATCCTTCTTCTGGACAAAAAGAACTCCACAACCCCATGGAGATGAACTCGGTCTGATCAAACCCAGACGCTCTTGTTCATCGAGCTGTTTCTTCAATTCCTTCAGCTCTTTAGGTCCAAGCTTGTAAGGACGCTTGCAAACGGGTTCAGTGCCGGGCTCAAGATCGATAACGAATTCGACTGGCCGGTGAGGAGGCATACCCGGAAGCTCTTCTGGAAAGACATCTTGGTACTCACAAACGACTGGAATCTGAGAGATAACATCCAACTCGCCCTTCTCATTGAGAGAGAATAACCGAATGGTTTCATCATGAGCGGCATGGATGATAACATCCTCAGAAGAGTGTGTCAATTGAATCTCCCTGGCAGCACAATCAAGTTGAGCTTTGTGCTGAGAAAGCCAGTCCATCCCGAGAATTAAATCAATATCCGAGTCACCCAGAACAATTGGAGAAGACAAAAATCTATAGTCGCCCATCTGGATAGAGACATCCCGAACCATGGAGCTTGCGTTCATGAATTTACCCGTAGAGACAACTGATAACGGTCTAGGCAAATCTTGAAAAACCATCTCATGCTTAGATGAAAAAGATCTTGAGATGAAACTATGCGATGCACCAGTATCAAATAAAACTTTTGCAGGAATATCATTAACTGAGAGATTACCCATTACCACATCAGAAGAATCCTCTGCTTGCGCTGCATTCATCATGTTCACCTTTGCAGATTTGGGATTATGCTTGACCACTGCATTGTTTGAAGATCTCACAGGAGGAGGCGGCGGAAGGCGCCTTTGGTTGAAGCACTTGTTCGTGTAGTGACCTTTCTGCTGGCACTTGTTGCAAGTCACCTGTTCTTAGAAGCCTCACACTTGAGCTGAGCACCTTCTTGCTTAAGGGCCATGTTGTAGAATTGATCAAACTGAGTAGGCTCAACAAGAACGAGAGCTAACTGCAGATCCTCTCCAAGGTCACCTCTGAATTGATAGATCATACTCTTTTCATTAGGAACGTCTTGTTTAGCGAAGCGAGCAAGTTTCTGAAACTGCTTGTTGTATTCGTACGTAGACATGTTGCCTTGCTTGAGATTTCGAAACTCCTCATGCTTGCTCTCAACAAAACTGGTAGGAATGTGGTGAGCTTTAAAGTCCTGACAGAAATCAGTCCAAGTAATCACTCGACCTCCTCTGGAATCCTTGTATTGCTGGAACCAATCAGCTGCTTGGTCCTTGGGATGAAAAGAAGCGAACTTGACGTAGTCCTCAGGCCTGACATTTCTGCATTCAAAATGCTTGTTGATATCCATGAGCCAATCGTCAGCGTCTGTGGCCTCGGCACAGTAGCTGAAAGACTTTGGCTGATTTGCAAGGAACTGGTTGAGGGTAGGAAACTGAGGCTGATGATTGAACTGCCCTTGACCTTGATTCCCTTGGTTGCCTTGGCCTTGGTTCCGCTCTTGCATTAGCTGAATCAACAACTGAGCGTTGGCGTTTGTGGTTTCCATCAAAGCTTGCCATGCCTCCGGAGGCGGAGGTGGAGGTGGAGGATTCGCCTGACTCCCATCATTGCGTTCCGGATTCTGAGCATTGGCAGAGCCATCCTGAAGAGGGTGACATCCGTTAGCATCTTGATAGACAGATAGACAAGTTGAATCAACGGATAGAAATTGCAACATATAGTCTTCACAATAAACATTCGAACAAGGATGAACGAATGAATTCGAAAGCAAACATCACGTCCATTAAGGTGAGAAGCCACTTGATAAGGGGTTGATGAATGAAATAAACAAGGTACAACTGGAACAAATAAGTGGTAAGGATTACCCAATCACAAACCAAATATCTGTGGGAAGAAATGCTAGAGCTACTTGAATCCCACCTATAAACTCCCGAAACTTTCTGGTTATGCAATCAGGTGTTGGGGATACAGGGGAAGCAATATATATCACCCAAACTAACAATCCCTACATCCAGCTGTATCCATCCGTCAACACATAACCAAGAAACCTTCGGAAATCGTGTACCTCAACCTTCGAAAAGCATCCGTTATACGAGTCATGGCAATACTCCCAAACTCCCCAGTACTGGGTGACGTCGAGGTTATCTCACCAACAGCTGCATAAAAGAGATTTTCGATGTCGGCAAAACTCAGGTATTCCAGAACTGCAACGATAAAATTGTGACGACAACACCTCGGAGCTTAACTCCCCGGGACACTGCCACAACCCCAAATGTCAGGAGGCACCAAGAACAATGTTCTCTTCACAAAACCATCGGAACGATTCCAAGATACCCGTGTGATCCTAAATTTTTTTAGTGAAATCTGAGGAGAGGAGAGTCAAAACTTCTACGTCAGGAGACCTCACCAGAGCGACGAAGGGACTGAGGAGTAAAGAGTCCTACTCTCCGATATATATAATCCTAAGACTCAAAACATTTTTGTTCTAGACTCAACAATGCCAGCAATCAATCAAGCAGGGGGCTCCTAAGTCGGGGATGGCTCTGATTACCAACTTGTAACGCCCACGATGCGGCTATATCTCCCACGTGTCGAAGCATGACTTAGAGGCATAACCGCATGGTGGTTTTGTCGCAAGAAGGGTCATCTTCACACAATCCCATGTAATTAACAAGAATGGGATAATGAGAGTTGGCTTACAATCGCCACTTCACACAATACATAAATAATTCATACATCATTCAAAATACACTCATAGACCGACTACGGTCGAATCCAAATGAAAAGAAGACAACCCCAAATGCTAGATCCCCGATCGTCCCAACTGGGCTCCACTACTGATCATCTGGAAACGAAACATAGTAACAACCCAGGTCCTCATCAAACTCCCACTTAATGTCGGTTGCGCCACTTGCGCTGGTATCCTCGGTACCTGCATCTGTTTTGGTAGAATCTATGAGCCACGGGGACTCAGCAATCTCACACCCGCGAGATCAAGACTATTTAAGCTTGTAGGTAGGAAACGGGTAATATGGTGGAACTGCAGCAAGCACTAAGCGTATATGGTGGCTAACATACGCAAGTGAGAGCGAGAAGAGAAGCAATGCATCGGTCGAGAAGCTAAAAGTGATCAAGAAGTAATCCTGAAACTACTTACGTTCATACATAACCCAAACCGTGTTCACTTCCCGGACTCCGTCGAGAAGAGACCATCGCGGCTACACATGCGGTTGATGCATTTTAATTAAGTCAAGTGTCAAGTTCTCTACAACCGGACATTAACAAATTCCCATCTACCTCATAACCGCGGGAACGGCTTTCGAAAGATAATAACCTGCAGGGGTGTCCCAAGTTAGCCCATCATAAGCTCTCATGGTCAACGAAGGATATACCTTCTCCCAGGAAGACCCAATCAGTCTCGGAATCCCGGTTTGCAAGACATTTCGACAATGGTAAAACTAGACCAGCAAAGCCGCCCAAAGTGCCGACAAATCCCGATAGGAGCTGCACATATCTCGTTCTCAGGGCACACCAGATGAGCCAGACGTCAGGTTGGCATAGACCCTGGTTGCCCAAGGGGCGTCGGACATCGCTCAGGTT
>NC_057798.1:785227398-785229651 GCF_018294505.1 Triticum aestivum
GGGGGTAAATGAACATGACCCTCGGGCTCGGGAAAACCAAAGGGGAAAATGCTTAGGTGGCAAATGGTAAAACCAAGTTTGGGCCTTGCTGGAGGAGTTTTATTCAAAGCGAACTGTCAAGGGGGTCCCATAAATCACCCAACCGCGTAAGGAACGCAAAATCGAGGAACATAACACCAGTATGACGGAAACTAGGGCGGCAAGAGTGAAACAAAACACCAGGCATAAGGCCGAGCCTTCCACCCTTTACCAAGTATATAGGTGCATTAATTAAACAAGAGATATTGTGATATCCCAAAATATCCATGTTCCATCAAGGAACAAACTTCATCTTCACCTGCAACTAGCAACGCTATAAGAGGGGCTGAGCAAAAGTGGTGACATAGCCAAACAACGGTTTGCTAGGAAAGGGATGGTTAGAGACTTGACATGGCAATACGGCAGGCATTATAAACAAGTGGTAGGTAGAGCTAACATAGCGATAGAGCGAGCAACTAGCAAAGCAAAAATAGAAGTGATATCGAGGGTATGGTCATCTTGCCTGCAAGGTTCTCAGAGTTATCAAAAGCTTGATCCTCGTTAGCGTACTCAACAGGTTCCTCGTTCACGTACTCGTCTCCTGGCTCTACCCAAAGCAAGAACACAAGCAATGGAACCACAATAAATCACGGTGCAATGCACAAGCAACATGATGCAATACATGGCATGATATGCGAGATGTGATATGCAATGCTTATGCATGCTCCGGAAGGAAAATGATGAACAAGGCATAAACTTGGCAAACCAAGTATGCCGCTGGAAAGATGAGATGATTTCGGTTGAAATCGATATAAAGATCACCGGAGTCGGATGCACGGTTTGCAAATGGCAAGCAAAACAAGAGTGACACAAATCTGCGGTTAACAGCATGATAGCAATTAGAATACATCAAGAAACTATGCTACAGCACCCCAACATAGAAACAAAGCATATGACAGTGATCTACAAGAGATGCTTGACAAAAGATGAACACTGACATATGGCTGATTCACACATTAACAGGTTCAAACAACCATGACAAAAGTGCAAAAGATAACAGCAGCACAGACTTCACTAACATGGCAGAAGCAGCATCAGGAAGCAATGTTTAGAGAAAGAAAACATCATGCTAAAGGAACATATAATAGAATCTTAAGGCATCACATGATACTATTAAATGCATAGAACAAAAGTCCTTTAATGACCATGAGCCAAAAATGACCAGAAGATATGATGGCACCCACGTAAACATAGCAAGTTTCGTTAACAGATTCAGGAAACAGAGCATGGCATTAATAGCATCATGAAGGCACCTTTGCAAGCTCGATTCACTCACCACAAGTCATTTCATGACAAGATAAGCATAGCACCAACAAGAATACATGTTTATGAAACTAAACATGGCAAGAACAAGATCATAGCATTTAAGGATCAACTACAACAACCTTGGCAAAATTGAATATCATGTAAACAATCTGCCAGGAAACATTTTATAGCAAAAGTAGAGCAAGAAAATGACATGCTAGACTACTCCATAATTGCAAACAGGGGCATGAATGGATAGAACATAACCATATGTTCAAAACATCCTTACTGAAGTATCTCAAAATAAGCATGGATCTCTCTGTAGCATCATGTTTACATGGCATAAAAATAACAGCAGAACAGGGACTGAAATCAGCAACATCACGAAGCCTAGTTTGCATGCTTGTTCTAGTCACCACATAACTCACAAAAATACATGGCAAGCACATCAGTAAACAAGACATGGCATAGTCCAAAACACATGTAGAGCTCATGCTCATAAGATGCACACAATAAATACAACAAAAATGACAAAACATCAAGTTCTTTTAACAGACAGCAGTAAACATCATATAGCACTCTTGCATCATAGATTTGGGAATCTAGGTGACCTCAAATGAACATGGCAAAATGGAACAATATGAAGAGCACAACCTTGTTAACATTCCGATATATCATATGCATGAAACGGAGCTACGATGACGGAGTTATGATGCGATGAACAGGGCAAGATAATGCAAAAATAAAAAGATGGGAGATTTCGGGGTCAACCTAGGTTTGACCCGATCTGGATCCGGGCGCGCGGAAGCCGAGGCGGGCGGCGGCTCGCCGGAGCTGGAGAGGAGGAGGCCGGAGGAGGACGGGGACGGTCACCGGGGTCGGGGCCGGCCGGATCTGGCGCCGGTCGGCGGCCGGCGGGGTCGGGCGCAG
>NC_057798.1:785230330-785231976 GCF_018294505.1 Triticum aestivum
CGTGTCCGGCTCCGCCCGGACGTGTCCGGCGGCGGAGAGGGAGCGGGCTAGGGTTTCGGGATCCGGAAATTTTGGAGGGGTGCACATATTTATATGTAGAGGGAGCTAGGAGACTCCAAATGGAGTGTAGTTTTCGCCCACACAATCGTGACCTGACGACGGAGAGCATGGAAGTGACTTAGATGGGTTTTTGGGCTGTTTTGAAGGGGTGTTGGGCTGCAACCTAAAAGAGGCCTTTGCGGATACTCGGTTAACCGTTGGAGTATCAAACGACCTCCAAATGGCATGAAACTTGACAGGTGGTCTACCGGTGGTGTACAAGGCCACTTGGCAAGCCTCGGTCCATTCCGAGAACGTTTAACACCCGTTCACGAAAAGAGACAAGTGGGGTGCGCCGGTGCATGTGGGAGTGTCGAATTGCAAAACGGACAACGGGGAAAATGCTCGGATGCATGAGACGAACACGTATGCGAATGATATGCACATGATGATATGATATGAGATGCATGACATGAACAAAATGCAAAATGAGAAACAAAACCCAACCACGGAGGGAATACCATAGCACATAGCCAAAAATGGCAAGAGTTGGAGTTACAAATATGGAAAGTTACATCCGGGGTGTTACAAGCAAGGTGGCCTAATCCTTTTTGTAGCAAAGGACAAGCCTGGACAATTTCTTATAATGATAAAAGCGCTCCCGAGGACACATGGGAATTATCGTCAAGCTAGTTTTCATCACGCTCATATGATTCACGTTCGGTACTTTGATAATTTGATATGTGGGTGGACCGGTGCTTGGGTACTTCCCTTTCTTGGACAAGCATCCCACTTATGATTAACCCCTATTGCAAGCATCCGCAACTACAAAAGAAGTATTAAGGTAAACCTAACCATAGCATGAAACTAGTGGATCCAAATCAGCCCCTTACGAAGCAACACATAAACTAGGGTTTAAGGTTCTGTCACTCTAGCAACCCATCATCTACTTATTACTTCCCAATGCCTTCCTCTAGGCCCAAATAATGGTGAAGTGTCATGTAGTCGACGTTCACATAACACCACTAGAGGAGAGACAACATACATCTCATCAAAATATCGAACGAATACCAAATTCACATGACTACTAATAGCAAGACTTCACCCATGTCCTCAGGAACAAACATAACTACTCATAAAGCATATTCATGTTCATGATCAGAGGAGTATTAATATGCATTAAGGATCTGAACATATGATCTTCCACCAAGTAAACCAATTAGCATCAACTACAAGGAGTAATCAACACTACTAGCAACCCACAGGTACCAATTTGTGGTTTTGATACAAGATTGGATACAAGAGATGAACTACGGTTTTGAGAGGAGATGGTGCTAGTGAAGATGTTGATGGATATTGACCCCCTCCCGATGAGAGGATCATTGGTTATGACGATGGTGATGATTTCCCCCTCCCGGACGAAAGTTTCCCCAGCAGAACAACTCCGCCGGAGCCCTAGATTGGTTCCGCCAAGGTTCCGCCTCGTGGAGGCGGAGTTTCGTCCCGTAAGCTTGCTTCTGATTTTTTCAGGGTAAAAGCCTTCATATAGCAAAAGATGGGCACCGGAGGGCCACTAGGGGGCCCAGGAGATAGGGGGCGCGCCCAGT
>NC_057798.1:785232211-785236953 GCF_018294505.1 Triticum aestivum
GGGGGGGGGGGGGCGCCCCCACCCTCCTGGCCAGGGTGTGGGCCCCCTCTGGTAATTTCTTCGCTCAGTAATTCTTATTAATTCCAAAGGTGACTTCCATGGAGTTTCAGGATTTTTGGAGCTGTGCAGAATAGGTTTCCAATATTTGCCCCTTTTCCAGCCAGAATCCCAGCTGCCGGCATTCTCCCTCTTCATGATAAACCTTGTAAAATAAGAGAGAATAGCCATAAGTATTGTGACATAACGTGTAATAACAACCCATAATGCAATAAATATTGATATAAAAGCATGATGCAAAATGGACGTATCAACTCCCCCAAGATTAGATCTTGCTTGTCCTCAAGCGGAAACCGAAATCGAAAAATATGTCCACATGTTTAGAGATAGAGGTGTCGATAAAAATAAAATACGGACATGAGGGCATCATGATCATTCTTATAACAGCAACATACATAGATTTTGTCATATGATTTCTTATGCTCAAGTAACAATCTATTCACAATGTCAAGTATGGATCATAAACTTCATTGGAAGCTAACAAATTAAAATCTTAGTCATTGAAGCAATTGCAATTTATCATAACATCAGAAAGAGTCAAATAGAGATTTTCAGCAAGTCCACATACTCAACTATCATATAGCCTTCTACAATTGCTAACACTTATGCAATACTTATGGTTATGAAGTTTTATCGGACACTGAGAAAGATAGGGGCTTATAGTTTCGCCTCCCAACGTATTCACCATTGGGGTGATGTCAACAATAATAGTTCATGCTAACTTACATCCAATTGGATATATATATCAGGATCTTTCCAACACGAGGTGCTTGCCAAAAGGATAAAATAAAAAAGGGAAAGGTGAAGATCACCTTGACTCTTGCATAAAGTAAAAGACATAAAGTAAAAGATAGGCCCTTTGCAGAGGGAAGCAGAGGTTGTCATGTGCTTTTAGGGTTGGATGCACACAATCTTAACTCAAAAGAACATCACTTTATATTGCCACTTGTGATATGAACCTTTATTATGCAGTCTGTCACTTTTATTACTTCCATATCACACGATCGTATAAAGCTTATTTTCTCCGCACTAATGAGTCATATATATTTAGAGAGAAATTTTTATTGCTTGCAACATGACAACTTACTTGAAGGATCTTACTCAATCCATAGGTAGGTATGGTGGACTCTCATGGCAAAACTGGGTTTAAGGATAATTGGAAGCACAAATAGTATCTCTACTTGGTGCAAGGAATTTTTGGCTAGCATGAGGGGGAAAGGCAAGTTCAACATGTTTGAGAGATCCATGACAATATACTTTAACTGAGATGTGAGAAAACATAAACCATTACGTTGTCTTCCTTGTCCAACATCAACTCTTTAGCATGTCATACTTAATGAGTGCTCACAATCATAAAAAATGTCCAAGATAGTATATTTATATGTGAAAACCTCTCTTTCCTTATCACTTCCTATTAATTGCAACAATGACCAAAACTATGTTTGTCAACTCTCAACAACTTTTATGCCTCATTCTTTTTTTATGTGAAGTCATTACTATCCATAAGATCAATATGAACTCTTTTATTCTTTCTATTTTCTCAAGATCATAGCAAGATAGCAAAGCCCTTGACTCAACACTAATCTTTATTATAGATAGCTCACGGACTCGATTACATAAAGAGATCACAAAGCAAAACTCAAAACTACTTCGTACCAAAACTTCAATCTACTAGATCAAGATATTACTAAAAGGATCAAACTAAGTAAAATGATAAAGATAGGAGTGTGATGGTGATACGATACCGGGGCACCTCGCCCAAGCTTGGCAGTTGCCAAGGGGAGTGCCCATACCCAAGTAATTATGTCCTCGGAGGTGGTGAAGAAGGAGTTGTTGATGATGTAGGCTTGTCGTCCATCTTCCAAGTCATAGGCTCACCATCATAGAAGGATGATCGAGTCTCCGGGATCCTCAAATTTGCAGCCAAACTCATCCTCTTGAATCTATATTCATACTCACGGTTTTGGTTTTGCAGGTCATAGATCTGGGCTTGGAGGTGCTCAATTTTCTCTTGAAGCTTGAAGATGGTCTCCCCAATGATCTTGGCATCCAGCTTGTGGTTGTTGGTGAACTCCGCGATCATCATCTGGTTGGCATTGAGTCCACGCTCCACCATCCCTTGGCACTTGAAAACTTGTTGCTCCATGGCTTCGAGCTTTGTCTCCACGCTTCCGGTACGCCTGGGTCCCTCCACATCACGGATGTGCAGCACCCCCTCACGCATCTCAATGGTTTGAGGGTGTTGCAGCACCTCCGCAAGATAGGGGTTGATAACCCTCTTGAAAAACTTGTCCTTGGGAGCGCTTGGAGATGTCATGATGCTCTAGATCTGTCAAAAAAACAGCTCGAAATGAAAATAGAAGATTTTTGCGTGATACGGTGGTCAAAACCTTCGGGAGATTATATAATGAAATTTTACCGACCAAAAAAAGTAACGTGCAAGAAAACGGAGTCTGGGAGGCACACGAGGTGCCCACAAGAAAGGGGGGCGAGCCCAGTAAGGGTGGGCGCGCCCTCCACCCTTGTGGAGGCCTCGTGTCCTTCTCGGATTACTTCTTGCTTTCCAAAATTATTAAATATTCCAAAATGAAGAAAAATTGCCATTAGAACCGTTTTGGAGTCGGTTTACTTACCGTACCACATACCTATTCTTTTTCGGAGTCTGAAACGTTCTGGAAAGTGTCCCTTATGTATTCCTCTGGGGTTACGGTCTCAATAATATTAGTTTCAACATTTATAGGATTACCTGAGATATAATGTTTGATTCTTTGACCGTTCACCACTCTCGGACTTGTGCCTTTGAAGTTGTTGATTTTTATGGCACATGAACGATAGACCTCCTCGATAATGTAAGGACCTTCCCATAGAGAGAAGTTTTCCTGCAAAAAATCTTAAACGAGAGTTGAATAGTAGCACATAATCACCTACGTTAAACTCACGCTTTTGTATTCTTTTGTCATGCCACCTTTTGACTTTTTCTTTGAACAGTTTGGCATTCTCATAGGCTTGAGTTCTCCATTCATTAAGTGAGCTAATATCAAATAAACTCTTCTCACCGGCAAGTTTGAAGTCATTGTTGAGCTCTTTAATATCCCAGTATGCTTTATGTTCAAGTTCAAGAGGTAAGTGACATGCTTTTCCATAAACCATCTTATACGGAGACATACCCATAGGGTTTTTGTATGCAGTTCTATAGGCCCATAATGCATCATTAAATTTTTTGGACCAATTCTTTCTAGATCTATTCACAGTCTTTTGCAAAATTAATTTGAGCTCTCTATTGCTCAACTCTGCTTGACCACTAGACTGTGGGTGATAAGGAGATGCAATTCTATGATTAACATGATACTTAGCAAGCATCTTACGGAAAGCACCATGAATAAAATGTGAACCACCATCAGTCATGAGATATCTAGGGACTCCAAACCTCGGAAACTTCTTTAAGCATCTTAATAGAGGTGTTATGATTAGCACTACTAGTTGGAATAGCTTCTACCCACTTAGTAACGTAATCAACAGCAACTAGAATATGTGTATAACCATTAGAGGCAGGAAAAGGTCCCATGTAATCAAAGCCCCAAATATCAAACGGTTCAATAACAAGAGAATAATTCATAGGCATTTCTTGACGTCTACTTATGTTACCTATTCTTTGACATTCATCACAAGATACGACAAACTCACGACAAACTCACTACTAGAAAGAGGGGCTTCTGTCCCGGTTGGTAAGGCCCTTTTGTCCCGGTTTTTGAACTTGGACTAAAGGGTCGTTACTATGCCTCTCCCCTTTAGTCCCGATTCTTACACGAACCGGGAATAAAGGCCGCGGCCACGTGGAGCTCCACCTTTAGTCCCGGTTGGTAACACCAACCGGGACTAAAGGAAATTTAATGATTTTTGTTTTGAAATTTTGTTTTGAATTTTTTTATTTTCAAATTTCTGAATTATTTTAACCTCTAATCTCTAATCACCACCCCTCATCACTGCTCAATTTATCCTCTAATCTCTAGTCACCCCTCATCATTCCAAATCATCTAACTTCCCGAACGGTCACCCATCCTCCCACTCCCCCAGTCTGAGCACGCTTAACTTCCGGGTTCTATTCTCCCTCGTTTCCAAGTCTGCACTTGTTGTTTCCCTGACAATAGTAAGATGTCAATCCTATTAACCCTCAGGAATTTTGCTTGAGCATGAAGTGACACATTTCACTGTTTGAGTTTGAAACTATTCTTTTAAAAAACAATAATTATTTAGTAACACTAATATTTCTAGAATAGTTAGTTTGACCATTGTTTGACCACAGTTTGACCATAGTTTGACCAAATTTGACCAAAATTCAAAAACTAAAATAATTATTTAGTAACACTAATATTCTTGAATAATTATTTAGTAACACTAATACCTCTTGAATAAGTAGTTTGACCATAATACTTCTTGATTTTTTGAATTTTTTTGCCTCCAGATCTTAAAAGCCCCGTAACTTTTTTCTGTTAGGTTTTTGAGGATTTTGAAAATGTTTAACGGGGTTCCCCCGGTTAAATTCGGATGTAACTTTTCGAGTAGATGATTTTTCATATAAAAAACTTTTTCATCCGAGTTCGTATGCAAAAGTTATGCCCATTTTACTAATTTATAGAGAGATTTTGCAAATAAAGTCGAAATTCATATTTGTAAATTTTCCCAAC
>NC_057798.1:785237346-785265721 GCF_018294505.1 Triticum aestivum
TTCGTGCCATGAACCGGTACTAATGCCTCACACCCCATTAGTACCGGTTCGTGGCTCGAACCGGGACTAAAGGTCTAACCATTAGTACCGGTTGGTGCCACCAACCGGTACTAATGGGCATCGCACCCTTTAGTCCCGGTTCATGGCACGAACCGGGACTAAAATGTCCAGACGAACCGGAACAAAAGGCCCACGTGGCCCGACCGGCCCCCTGGGCTCACGAACCGGGACTAATACCCCCATTATTACCGGTTCTGGGTTGAACGGGGACTAATGGGCTAACCCGGCCTGGACCAAAGCCCCCTTTTCTACTAGTGTAACGTAATCAACAACAACTAAAATATGTGTGTAACCATTAGAGGCAGGAAAAGGTCCCATATAATCAAAGCCCCAAACATCAAATGGTTCAATAACAAGAGAATAATTCATAGGCATTTCTTGACGTCTACTAATATAACCAATTATTTGACATTCATCACAAGACAAGAAACACTTACGAGCATCTTTAAAGAGAGTAGGCCAATAAAAACCGGATTGCAATACCTTATGTGCAGTTCTATCTCCAGCGTGGTGTCCTCCATATGGTTCGGAGTGACACTTGCGTAGGATCTGTTCCTTTTTATCATTTGGAACAACAGTAATACCTCCCTTTTTAGGAACGCAATGGACATGACTTACCCAATCACTATCAGCAACGGGATAAATTATACCTGCCTCAAGGAGCTTTAGTATCTCCTTCCTTACCACTTCTTTCATCTTAGGATTTAATTGTCGTTGAGGATCTCTAATTGGTTTGGCATCTTTCTCCAATTTAATTTTGTGTTGGCATAGAGTGGGACTAATGCCCTTAAGATCATCCAGAGTATATCCAATAGCAGCACGGTGCTTCTTCAGAGTTTTCAATAATCTTTCCTCTTCTTGCTCTGAAAGGTTAGCACTAATAATAACAGGATATATCTTCTTTTTATCAAGATAAGCATATTTAAGATTATCAGGTAAAGGTTTGAGCTCAAACACGGGATCACCCTTGGGTGGAGGGGGATCCCCTAGGATTTCAACCGGCAAGTTGTGTAGGACCCTATTGAAGGAATACTTCATCTATTTCCCTTCTTTCATTCATAAACATGTCATTTTCATGGTCTAGCAAATATTGTTTTAACAGATCAGTAGGAGGCACGGCAATAGAAGCAAGACCAATAATCTCATCCTTACTAGGTGATTCTTTATCACGGGATTGTCTATGAAACTTAGCAAAATTAAACTCATGAGACATATCCCCTAAGCCAATTGTAACAATATCCTTTTCACAATCAATCCTAGCATTAAATGAATTCAAGAAGGGTCTACCAAATATAATGGGAAAAAAATCATCTTGTGGAGAACCAAGAACAAGAAAATCAGCAGGATATTTAACTTTCCCACACAAGACTTCGACATCTCTAACAATCGCAACTAGTGAAATAATATCTCTATTGGCAAGCTTAATGGTAACATCAATACCTTCCAACTCTGCGGGTGCGAATGCATAATTTCTTTATATAAGGAAATAATTATTGCACTAGCACTAGCACCCATATCACATAAGCCATGATAGCAATTATCTCCTATTTTAACAGAAATAACAGGCATGCCTACAACAGGTATATGTATCTTAGCATCTGCTCTAGCAATATTAGTAGTTTCACCACAGAAATAAATAACATGCCCATCTAAATTATCATCCAAGAGATCTTTAACTATAGCAATACTAGGTTCAACTTTAATTTGCTCAGGAGGTGTGTAAGTTCTAGTATTACTCTTACGAACAACAGTTGAAGCTTTAGCATGATCCTTTATCCTAACAGGAAAAGGTGGTTTCTCAACATAAGTAGTAGGAACAATAGGATCATTATAAGTGATAGTCTTTTCTTCAACTGTAATAGGTGCAACTACTTTTACTTCAGTGGGAGGATTATATTTAAACCACTTCTCCTTAGGGAGATCAACGTGAGCAGCAAAAGATTCACAGAAAGCAGCTACTATCTCAGAGTCAAGTCCATATTTAGCACTAAATCCATGAAAAGCATCGGTATCCATAAAAGATTTAACACAATCAAACTTAGGTGTTATACCTGACTCCTTACCATCGTTGGAACCCCAATCTTCAGAGTTGCGTTTAATTCTTTCCAATAAATTCCACTTGAATTCAGAAGTCTTCAGCATATAAGAACCAGCACAAGAAGTATCGAGCATGGTGCGAGTAGATGATTTTTCATATAAAAAACTTTTTCATACGAGTTTGTATGCAAAAGTTATGCCCATTTTACTAAATTCTAGAGAGATTTTGCAAATAAAGTCGAAATTCATATTTGTAAATTTTCCCAACAACTAGACCACATATCACATGGGAAACTTATTTTCTTTTATTTTTTTGATATTTTCATCATTTTATTTTATTATTTTTTTAAACTGAAAAGGCGATCCACAGGGGGGGTAGAGTTTGAAAATGGGAGGGGCCTTTAGTACCGGTTCGTGCCATGAACCGGTACTAATGCCTCAAACCCCATTAGTACCGGTTCGTGGCTCAAACCAGGACCAAAGGTCTAACCATTAGTACCGGTTGGTGCCACCAACCGGTACTAATGGGCATCGCACCCTTTAGTCCCGGTTCATGGCACGAACCGGGACTAAAAGGTCCACACGAACCGGAACAAATGGCCCACGTGGCCCGGCCGCCCCCCTGGGCTCACGAACCGGGACTAATACCCCCAGTAGTACCGGTTCTGGGTTGAACCGGGACTAATGGGCTAACCCGGCCTGGACCAAAGCCCCCTTTTCTACTAGTGTAACGTAATCAACAACAACTAAAATATGTGTGTAACCATTAGAGGCAGGAAAAGGTCCCATATAATCAAAGCCCCAAACATCAAATGGTTCAACAACAAGTGAATAATTCATAGGCATTTCTTGACGTCTACTAATATTACCAATTCTTTGACATTCATCACAAGACAAGACAAACTTACGAGCATCTTTGAAGAGAGTAGGCCAATAAAAACCGGATTGCAATACCTTATGTGCAGTTCTATCTCTAGCGTGGTGTCCTCCATATGGTTCGGAGTGACACTTGCGTAGGATCTGTTCCTGTTCATGCTCAGGTACACAACGTCTAATAACCCCATCCACTCCTTTGTAAAGGTGTGGGTCATCCCAAAAGTAATGTCTTAAATCATAAAAGAACTTTTTCTATTGCTGGTATGTGAAACTAGGTGGTATAAATTTAGCAACAATGTAAATAGCATAATCAGCATACCATG
The DNA here is from genome assembly GCF_018294505.1 of Triticum aestivum. Classification (NCBI taxonomy): domain Eukaryota; kingdom Viridiplantae; phylum Streptophyta; class Magnoliopsida; order Poales; family Poaceae; genus Triticum; species Triticum aestivum. The sequence continues at coordinate 785,240,643 of NC_057798.1, forward strand.
GAGTAGTACGAGATGCATTAGCGACCGCTAATTGTTCATCAGGAACGCTATCATCAACAGGTAGTGGGTCATCAAGAACATTCTCTAACCTAGAGTTGTCTGCAACGGGGTTCTCAGCTCCCTTTCTATCAATAATATGCAAATCAAATTCTGGGAGCAAGAGAACACATTTAATAAGTCTAGGCTTAGCATCTTTCTTTTCCATAAGATATTTAATAGTAGCATGATCAATGTGAATAGTAACTTTAGAATCAACAATGTATGGTCTGAACTTATCACATGCAAATACAACTGCTAAGAACTTTTTTTCAGTAGTAGCATAATTTCTCTCGGTAGTATCAAGAGTTTTACTAGCATACTGGATAACATTCAATTCCTTATCAACTCTTTGCCCTAGAACAACACCTACAACATAATCGCTAGCATCACACATTATTTTAAAGGGTAGATTCCAATCAGGTGGCTGAACAATAGGTGCAGTGATCAAAGCTTTCTTAGGTATTTCAAATGCTTCTACACAATCATCATCAAAGACAAAAGGAATATCTTTTTGCAATAAATTAGTCAGAGGCCTAGAGATTTTAGAAAAGTCCTTAATGAACCTCCTATAAAAACCGGCATGACCAAGGAAACTTCTTATACCTTTAATGTCCTTGGGACATGGCATCTTTTCAATAGCATCAACTTTAGCTTTATCAACTTCAATACCTCTTTCAGAAATTTATGCCCCAAGACAATGCCTTCATTAACAATAAAGTGGCACTTTTCCCAGTTCAAGACAAGACTAGTGTCTTCACATCTTTGCAAAACTTGATCAAGGTTGCTCAAGCAATCATCAAAATAGGATCCATAAACGGAAAGTCATCCATGAATACCTCACAAATCTTTTCACAAAAGTCAAAGAATATAGCCATCATGCATATTTGAATGCTAGCGGGTGCATTACATAAACCAAAAGGCATACGTCTATAAGCAAAGGTACCAAAAGGGCAAGTAAAATTAGTTTTTGATTGATCATCCGCTGACACAGGTATTTGAGAGAAACCAGAATAACCATCTAGAAAGAAGAAATGTGTGTGTGTTTGGATAGTCTTTCTAGCATTTGATCAATAAAAGGTAAAGGGTAATGATCTTTCTTGGTAGCTTTATTTAATTTACGGAAATCAATTACCATCCTATAACCTGTAATAATTGTTTGTGGGGTCAATTCATCTTTATCATTAGGAACGACAGTAATACCTCCCTTTTTAGGAACGCAATGGACAGGACTTACCCAATCACTATCAGCAACGGGATAAAGTATACCTGCCTCAAGGAGCTTTAGTATCTCCTTTCTTACCACTTCTTTCATATTAGGATTTAATCGTCGTTGAGGATCTCTAAATGGTTTGGCATCTTTCTCCAATTTAATTTTGTGTTGGCATAGAGTGGGACTAATGCCCTTAAGATCATCCAGAGTATATCCAATAGCAGCACGGTGCTTCTTCAGAGTTTTCAATAATCTTTCCTCTTCTTGCTCTGAAAGGTTAGCACTAATAATAACAGGATATATCTTCTTTTCATCAAGATAAGCATATTTAAGAGTATCAGGTAAAGGTTTGAGCTCAAACACGGGATCACCCTTGGGTGGAGGGGGATCCCCTAGGATTTCAACCGGCAAGTTGTGTTTCAGAATAGGACCCTGTTGAAGGAATACTTCATCTATTTCCCTTCTTTCATTCATAAACATATCATTTTCATGGTCTAGCAAATATTGTTTTAATAGATCAGTAGGAGGCACGGCAATAGAAGCAAGACCAATAATCTCATCCTTACTAGGTGATTCTTTATCACGGGGTTCTCTATGAAACTTAGCAAAATTAAACTCATGAGACATATCCCCTTAGCTAATTGTAACAATATCCTGCTCACAATCAATCCTAGCATTAAAAGAATTCAAGAAGGGTCTACCAAATATAATGGGACAAAAATCATCTTGTGGAGAACCAAGAACAAGAAAATCAGCAGGATATTTAACTTTCCCACACAAGACTTCGACATCTCTAACAATCCCAACTGGTGAAATAGTATCTCTATTGGCAAGCTTAATGGTAACATCAATACCTTCAAACTCAGTGGGTGCGAATGCATAATTTCTTTATATAAGGAAATAGGTATTGCACTAGCACTAGCACCCATATCACATAAGCCATGATAGCAATGATCTCCTATTTTAACAGAAATAACAGGCATGCCTACAACAGGTATATGTATCTTAGCATCTGGTCTAGCAATATTAGCAGTTTCACCACAGAAATAAATAACATGCCCATCTAAATTATCATCCAAGAGATCTTTAACTATAGCAATACTAGGTTCAACTTTAATTTGCTCAGGAGGTGTGTAAGTTCTAGTATTACCCTTACGAACAACAGTTGAAGCTTTAGCACGATCCTTTATCCTAACAGGAAAAGGTGGTTTCTCAACATAAGTAGTAGGAACAATAGGATCATTATAAGTGATAGTCTTTTCTTCAACTGTAATAGGTGCAACTACTTTTACTTCAGTGGGAGGATTATATTTAAACCACTTCTCCTTAGGGAGATCAACGTGAGCAGCAAAAGATTCACATGAAGCAGCTACTATCTCAGAGTCAAGTCCATATTTAGCACTAAATCCATGAAAAGCATCGGTATCCATAAAAGATTTAACAAAATCAAACTTAGGTGTTATACTTGACTACTTACCATCGTTGGAAACCCAATCTTTAGAGTTGCGTTTAATTCTTTCCAATAAATCCCACTTGAATTCAGAAGTCTTCAGCATATCACTACTAGGGAAAACCCTAGCAGTAGCGCGTGTTTTGTGCCCACTAGTAGTGCGGGGGGCCGCGCTACTCTTAAGGCGCTATAGCTATTGCTTAGCAATAATGCGTGCCTGCACGCGCTACTGCTAGGACAAATAGCTGCAGCGTTTGTCCAATACCATGCTATTGCTAAGGTTACTACTTACAGCGTGTTTTCTTTCCATTGCTACTAGTATTTTTTTTATTTTTTTATTTTTAGTGTATTTATGCGCCATCATACAAATATTGGTACAATACCAGCTGTTATGAGGTTTACATCATTATGTCCATAACAGTGTGTCAAATGAAGGTGGATTAGGTTCAAGTGGAGGTAATATGTGGTGCATGTCAAAAGTATACTACTAATCCAAACTTGATCTAGTTTGGACTAGTAGTACTTTCTATGTGCACCACATGTTGCCTCCACTTGAATCTAATCCGCCAGCACAAGCTATTTAATCATCATCATAGTCATTACCACCAACAGTATTTATTTAATCAGCACTAACACTAGCTAATAATAATCATCATAGTCATTACCACCAACACTAGCTATTTTATCATCATAGTAATAGTGTAGCACATCATCATCCTCAAACTCATTTCTAGCTAGCTAATCACTCCTGCTGCTCTCTCTTAGGTAAAATAACATAAAACATGTATAGCTCTCCTCCTCGATCAAACTGGAGCATGCAGATGAACCTGTCTCCTAATCGTGGGTAGCGCATCTGTTTGCTGCCCCCTAGTACTTCTCTGCGCTCCCCCATCACATATTTAGTCCAGTCTTGCACTATAAAGCATCCGTCGCTAATCTTGAATGCACTAAAGTAATATGTATGATATCTTGGCCATAAGCTGATAATACTCATGGTACCTTTAGTCTCGATCCCATAAGGCACAACATTCATCGGGAGTCCCTATTGAAGAACATCGTACGGTAACATACTTAGCAATGAAGTTTAGCTTCAAAAATAATGTATGGAAAAGATGCACCGATGACAAATAGTAAAAATCTTACCATCCTTCCTAAATAGATGTGACCGTAGTTCATTATGAACACTATTGGTCGCACATTTTTAGTACTAACATTTCTAAATGCAGGAAGAAAATTTGTCTTGACAGTATCAAGATCCTCAAGCCATGAAACATAATGACTGAGCTCCTCGCAGTTGAGTTCAGCCCCAGGACAGTATACGGTCCTGTCTACCAAGCGCTGGACATGTTTGCTTGCACCGAAATAAGCTGACAATACAAATTAGTTGTCAACTATTTTTGAATAAACAATATCAAAGACATAAATATGGTTGAGAAACTTACATAATGGTATAACTGGAGGCATTTGCACATCGACCCAGATGTCGGTATTACCTTCAATATCATCTTCTGGACGAATATCAAAGGTGATAACCATATCAGGCTCAAATGCATAAGTCTTGCATAGTGCTCGCCATGTTTTGCATCCAAAATAGGTGTAGTCGTCTGAATTGTATAACTTTGCATGGAAAATATAACCATGCTCGGTCTTCAAGTAAACTTTCTTTTCATCCATACTATGACTGAAACCTATCTTATCCAATACAAAAACTCTTGCATGGCAGGGGATACGCTAGTAGAATAGTAAAAAAATATAAGTTGAAGCAAATGAAGCAGATGTCATGCTTAATTACGAAAAAAAGACTTGTCGTTGTGACTTACTGTATCCACTTCGAAGTTCTCGTCCAGCTTGATGCTGAAGCGCCTATCATCATCTAGGAAGATTCCGTCGCACAGGCCGCGCTCGTCTTCGCAGTATTTGCAAATACCGAAATCCTTTTCGTCGTCAGACATTTCCTATGTTCATAGTTAAAACATTAATTGAAAATCGATCGAAGACAACTACCGAGATACTCAACACACAAACCCGGGGCACTCGATATTTCCTACATATTCTGGCACAAGTCATGCCAAAATTCACGGAAAAATCCGGCATGATCTTTGCTAAAATAGGACATATCGAGCGCCTGAAATTTGCCGGAACGGAAATGAATCAACACTCCGGCAAAACATAGGCCACTCGAAGGTGTAACCTGCAAACATGACCGGCCACTTGGATATTGAGCAACACAAGATATACATTTCAAAATATCTTATAGGACTCAAATTAGCATGCATTCAATAAGCAAAAGTAAATCATCTCATGCGTCAGTACATCATCGAATATTATCACTAATACATCACGAATAGTGTCATACATATAACATCACTAATACAACTAAAACTCTAGCACACGACGGGTATCGGCGCGGGCGGTGGACACCCACAGAGAAGGAACCATCATGGGATCATAGCTCCAGTGAGATCCCCGGAGAACCTGCCAGGTATTGGAGAACGGCCTGTGCTCCAACGCAAACAAGTAGCGACGGACGTGCACGTCCTCCTCACTGACACGGTGACGTACCACCTCCGCGGAGTCCTCGAGCCTCTGGATCGTCACTGGCCCACGCGACCGCCACCAAAGAAGGTTCGGGTCAACGACAGGCTGGCTCCTCACCAACCTGCGCCCCCGGTAGGTAGCGCCTCCCAATACCACCCCGGCGGAGCCCAGTCCCGGACATGGCCGATCTGGTCAAGCAGATGTCGTCCTCCATCGACTCGACGACGAGGATGCGGGATAGGCATCGTCCGCGTCGAGGCGGGAAAAATTGCTTTAACTAAAAAATCACCTAATTAGTACCTAGTTCTTACTAACTAAATAGAAGAAGGTCAAATTTTAATCGATCATGCATTACACTAGTGTTTATTCATCATCTAAGAAAACATCACCTAAGAAAAAATCCCAGCCGCATCTGTATCCAATTCATTTCCACCCATAGATGAACCCTAACTAATTTGATGCAACTAAAATTTGAAGAACCCTATCTAGGCAGAGGTAGGGGAGGGGGAGGAGCAAGCATGCTCACCTCGATCGGGTGCCTGCGGTGAGAGAGGGGCAGTCGGCGTCGAGGTCGGGCTTGGGGCTCGGGCGCACGACGGAGGGCGGCGTCGAGGTCGGGCCTGGGGCGGCGTCCGGGGCGGCGTTGAGGTCGGGGTCGGGGGCGGCGTTGAATCTGGGGTCGGGGGCGGCATAGAGGGTGTGCGGAGAGCGCGCAGTGACCGATGGGCGACGGCGGCGGCGAGAGCGGCGGAGTTCGATTTGGGGGGAAGTGGCCGTGGGGAAGGATGAACGCGGTGGTTAAGTCAGAAGTAGCAGTAGTGCATTCCGGAAAGCGCGCTACTGCTACATTAGCTACAGCGCGTTCTAGGATACGCGCTACTACTACTACTTTCTCCTTTTTCCCTTTTTCATTTATTTTTCTTCACATTTTATTTTTTTTCCTTTCACCTTCTTCTATTTCTTTCATTTTCAATTACCTTTCTATTTGCTTTTCATTTAATTTTATATCCTTTAGTAGTAGCGAGTTTAGAGCAAAACGCGCTGCTACAAAGAAAGTAGCAGTAGCGCGGTTCCATATAGATCGCTACTACAATGTGTACCATATCGGCTAAGCCGTGAGAATTTTATTAGTAACGTGTATGCAGAGAGACACGCTACTGCTACGACGTTATCTGCAGCGCGGTTTACGCAGGTGCGCTGCTGCTACTTAGCACCAGCGTGCTTCTTTGACCCACGCTACTGCTAAAGTTCTGTGTATAAGGTTTTCCCTAGTAGTGTATAAGAACCAGCACAAGAAGTATCGAGCATGGTGCGAGTAGATGATTTTTCATATAAAAACTATTTCATCCGAGTTCGTATGCAAAAGTTATGCCCATTTTACTAAATTCTAGAGAGATTTTGCAAATAAAGTCGAAATTCATATTTGTAAATTTTCCCAACAACTAGACCACACATGGGAAACTTATTTTCTTTTATTTTTTTGATATTTTCATCATTTTCTTTTTTTTTAAAACTGAAGAGGCGATCCACAGGGGGGGTAGAGTTTGAAAATGGGAGGGACCTTTAGTACCGGTTCGTGCCATGAACCGGTACTAATGCCTCAAACCCCATTAGTACCAGTTCGTGGCTCGAACCGGGACTAAAGGTCTAACCATTAGTACCGGTTGGTGCCACCAACCGGTACTAATGGGCATCGCACCCTTTAGTCCCAGTTCATGGCACGAACCGGGACTAAAAGGTCCAGACGAACCGGAACAAATGGCCCACGTGGCCCGGCCAGCCCCCTGGGCTCACGAACCGGGACTAATACCCCCATTAGTACCGGTTCTGGGTTGAATGGGGACTAATGGGCTAACCCGGCCTGGACCAAAGCCCCCTTTTCTACTAGTGTAACGTAATCAACAACAACTAAAATATGTGTGTAACCATTAGAGGAAGGAAAAGGTCCCATATAATCAAAGCCCCAAACATCAAATGGTTCAATAACAAGAGAATAATTCATAGGCATTTCTTGACGTCTACTAATATTACCAATTCTTTGACATTCATCACAAGACAAGACAAACTTACGAGCATCTTTGAAGAGAGTAGGCCAATAAAAACCGGATTGCAATACCTTATGTGCAGTTCTATCTCCAGCGTGGTGTCCTCCATATGGTTCGGAGTGACACTTGCGTAGGATCTGTTCCTGTTCATGCTCAGGTACACAACGTCTAATAACACCATCCACTCCTTCTTTGTAAAGGTGTGGGTCATCCCAAAAGTAATGTCTTAAATCATAAAAGAACTTTTTCTTTTGCTGGTATGTGAAACTAGGTGGTATAAATTTAGCAACAATGTAATTAGCATAATCAGCATACCATGGAGCAGTACAAGAAGCATTAGCGACCGCTAATTGTTCATCAGGAACGCTATCATCAACAGGTAGTGGGTCATCAAGAACATTCTCTAACCTAGAGAAGTTGTCTGCAACGGGGTTCTCAGCTCCCTTACTATCAATAATATGCAAATCAAATTCTTGGAGCAAGAGAACACATCTAATAAGTCTAGGCTTAGCATCTTTCTTTTCCATAAGATATTTAATAGTAGCATGATCAGTGTGAATAGTAACTTTAGAATCAACAATGTATGGTCTGAACTTATCACATGCAAATACAACTGCTAAGAACTTTTTTTCAGTAGTAGCATAATTTCTCTCGGTAGTATCAAGAGTTTTACTAGCATACTGGATAACATTCAATTCCTTATCAACTCTTTGCCCTAGAACAACACCTACAACATAATCGCTAGCATCACACCTTATTTCAAAGGGTAGATTCCAATCAGGTGGCTGAACAATAGGTGCAGTGATCAAAGCTTTCTTAGGTATTTCAAATGCTTCTACACAATCATCATCAAAGACAAAAGGAATATCTTTTTGCAATAAATTAGTCAGAGGCCTAGAGATTTTAGAAAAGTCCTTAATGAACCTCCTATAAAAACCGGCATGACCAAGGAAACTTCTTATACCTTTAATGTCCTTGGGACATGGCATCTTTTCAATAGCATCAACTTTAGCTTTATCAACTTCAATACCTCTTTCAGAAATTTATGCCCCAAGACAATGCCTTCATTAACAATAAAGTGGCACTTTTCCCAGTTCAAGACAAGACTAGTGTCTTCACATCTTTGCAAAACTCGATCAAGGTTGCTCAAGCAATCATCAAAATAGGATCCATAAACGGAAAGTCATCCATGAATACCTCACAAATCTTTTCACAAAAGTCAAAGAATATAGCCATCATGCATATTTGAATGCTAGCGGGTGCATTACATAAACCAAAAGGCATACGTCTATAAGCAAAGGTACCAAAAGGGCAAGTAAAACTAGTTTTTGATTGATCATCCGGTGACACAGGTATTTGAGAGAAACCAGAATAACCATCTAGAAAGCAGAAATGTGTGTGTTTGGATAGTCTTTCTAGCATTTGATCAATAAAAGGTAAAGGGTAATGATTCTTGGTAGCTTTATTTAATTTACGGAAATCAATTACCATCCTATAGCCTGTAATAATTGTTTGCGGGATCAATTCATCTTTATCATTAGGAACGACAGTAATACCTCCCTTTTTAGCAACACAATGTACAAGACTTACGCAATCACTATCAACAACGGGATAAATTATACCTGCCTCAAGGAGCTTTAGTATCTCCTTTCTTACCACTTCTTTCATCTTAGGATTTAATCGTCGTTGAGGATCTCTAACTGGTTTGGCATCTTTCTCCAATTTAATTTTGTGTTGGCATACAGTGGGAGTAATGCCCTTAAGATCATCCAGAATATATCCAATAGCAGCATGGTGCTTCTTCAGAGTTTTCAATAATCTTTCCTCTTCTTGCTCTGAAAGGTTAGCACTAATAATAACAGGATATATCTTCTTTTCATCAAGATAAGCATATTTAAGAGTATCAGGTAAAGGTTTGAGCTCAAACACGGGATCACCCTTGGGTGGAGGGGGATCCCCTAGGATTTCAACCGGCAAGTTGTGTTTCAGAATAGGACCCTGTTGAAGGAATACTTCATCTATTTCCCTTCTTTCATTCATAAACATATCATTTTCATGGTCTAGCAAATATTGTTTTAACAGATCAGTAGGAGGCACGACAATAGAAGCAAGACCAATAATCTCATCCTTACTAGGTGATTCTTTATCACGGGGTTGTCTATGAAACTTAGCGAAATTAAACTCATGAGACATATCCCCTAAGCCAATTGTAACAATATCCTTTTCACAATCAATCCTAGCATTAAAAGAATTCAAGAAGGGTCTACCAAATATAATGGGACAAAAATCATCTTGTGGAGAACCAAGAACAAGAAAATCAGCAGGATATTTAACTTTCCCACACAAGACTTCGACATCTCTAACAATCCCAACTAGTGAAATAGTATCTCTATTGGCAAGCTTAATGGTAACATCAATACCTTCCAACTCAGCGGGTGCGAATGCATAATTTCTTTATATAAGGAAATAGGTATTGCACTAGCACTAGCACCCATATCACATAAGCCATGATAGCAATGATCTCCTATTTTAACAGAAATAACAGGCATGCCTACAGCAGGTATATGTATCTTAGCATCTGGTCTAGCAATATTAGCAGTTTCACCACAGAAATAAATAACATGCCCATCTAAATTATCATCCAAGAGATCTTTAACTATAACAATACTAGGTTCAACTTTAATTTGCTCAGGAGGTGTGTAAGTTCTAGTATTACTCTTACGAACAACAGTTGAAGCTTTAGCATGATCCTTTATCCTAACAGGAAAAGGTGGTTTCTCAACATAAGTAGTAGGAACAATAGGATCATTATAAGTGATAGTCTTTTCTTCAACTGTAATAGGTGCAACTACTTTTACTTCAGTGGGAGGATTATATTTAAACCACTTCTCCTTAGGGAGATCAACGTGAGCAGCAAACGATTCATAGAAAGCAGCTACTATCTCAGAGTCAAGTCCATATTTAGCACTAAATCCACGAAAAGCACCGGTATCCATAAAAGATTTAACACAATCAAACTTAGGTGTTATACCTGACTCCTTACCATCGTTGGAACCCCAATCTTCAGAGTTGCGTTTAATTCTTTCCCATAAATCCCACTGGAATTCAGAAGTCTTCAGCATATAAGAACCAACACAAGAAGTATCGAGCATGGTGCGATCATTAAGAGAAAGCTGAGCATAATTTTTTTGAATAATCATATCTCTTGAGAGCTCATGATTGGGGCATAAATATAACATTGACTTAAGCCTCCTCCAAGCTTGAGCGATGCTTTCTCCTTCGCGAGGCCAGAAATTATATATGTAATTACGATCACGATGAACAAGATGCATAGGATAGAAGTTCTGGTGAAATTCTAACTTCAGTCGTTTATAGTTCCAAGATCCCGTATCATCACATAGCCTATACCATGTCAATGCATCTCCCTTCAAAGATGAAGGTAAGACCTTCCTTTTGACAACATCATCAGGAATACCTGCAAGCTTAAATAATACACAAACTTCATCCACAAAGATAAGGTGTAAATCGGGATGCAATGTTCCATCTCCTGCAAAGGGATTAGCTAGCAGTTTCTCTATCATACCCGAAGGAATCTCAAAGTAAACATTTTCAGAGGGTTCAGTAGGTTGAGGAGCAACTCTTTGATCTACTGGTCGGGGTGAAGATGCCCCGAACAAGCCCCTCAAAGGATTAATTTCCATAGTAACAAGTGACAGAAAATTTCAGCACACTATATAAATGTTTCCTTACCAAGTTCCACTCACCAAAGGCGCTTCACTCCCCGGCAATGGCGCCAGAAAAGAGTCTTGATGACCCACAAGTATAGGGGATCAATTGTAGTCCCTTCGATAAGTAAGAGTGTCGAACCCAACAAGGAGCAGAAGGAAATGACAAAGCGGTTTTCAGTAAGGTATTCTCTGCAAGCACTGAAACTGTAGGTAATAAATAGTTTTGTGATAAGATAATTTGTAACGGGTAACAAGTAATGAAAGTAAATAAAGTGCAGCAAGGTGGCCCAATCCTTTTTGTAGCAAAGGACAAGCCTGGACAATTTCTTATAATAAGAAAAGCGCTCCCGAGCACATGATACGTCTCCAACATATCTATAATTTTTGATTGCTCCATGCTACTTTATCTGCTGTTTTGGACTATATTGGGCTTTATTTTACACTTTTATATTATTTTTGGGACTAACCTATTAACCGGAGGCCCAGCCCAGAATTGCTATTTTTTGCTTATTTCAGTATTTTGAGGAAACAGAATATCAAATGGAGTCCAAACGGAAAGAAACCTTCGGGAACGTGATTTTCTCAGCAGATAAGATCCAGGAGACTTAGACCCTCCGTCAAGAAATCCACGAGGCGGTCACGAGGGTGGAGGGTGCGCCCTCCCCCTGGGCACGCCCCCTGCCTCGTGGGCCCCTCGAAGCTCCACCGACGTACTCCTTCCCCCTATATATACCTACGTATCCCCAATAGACGAGAGACGGAGCCAAAAACCTAATTCCACCGCCGCAACCTTCTGTATCCACGAGATCCCATCTTGGGGCCTGTTCGGGAGCTCCGCCGGAGAGGGAATCCACCACGGAGGGCTTCTACATCATCACCATAGCCCCTCCGATGAAGTGTGAGTAGTTTACTTCATACCTTCGGGTCCATAGCTAGTAGCTAGATGTCTTCTTCTCTCTTGTTGGATCTCAATACAATGTTCTCCCCCTCTCTCGTGGAGATCTATTCGATGTAATCTTCTTTTTGCAGTGTGTTTGTTGAGACCGATGAATTGTGGGTTTATGATCCAACTTATCTATGAATAATATTTGAATCTTCTCTGAATTCTTTTATGTATGATTGAGTTATCTTTGCAAGTCTCTTCGAATTATCCGTTTGGTTTGGCCAACTAGATTGGTAGTTCTTGCAATGGGAGAAGTGCTTGGCTTTGGGTTCAATCTTGCGGTGTCCTTACTCAGTGACAGAAAGAGTTGCAAGGCACGTATTGTATTGTTGCCATCGAGGATAACAAGATGGGGTATTTATCATATTGCATGAATTTATTCCTCTACATCATGTCATCTTGCTTAAGGCGTTACTCTGTTTTTAACTTAATACTCTAGATGCATGCTGGATAGCGGTCGATGAGTGGAGTAATAGTAGTAGATGCAGAATCGTTTCGATCTACTTGTCACGGACGTGATGCCTATATACATGATCATACCTAGATAACCTCATAACTATGCTCGATTCTATCAATTGCTCAACAGTAATTTGTTCACCCACCGTATAATACTTATGCTCTTGAGAGAAGCCACTAGTGAAACCTATGGCCCCCGGGTCTATTCTCATCATATCAATCTATATCACTTTATTTACTTGCTTTGTTTTTACTTTTGCCTTTACTTTTTACCTTGCATCTATCTATCAAAAATACCAAAAATATTATCTCTATCAGATCTCACTCTTGTAAGTAACCGTGAAGGGATTGACAACCCTAAGCGTTGGTTGCGAGTTGCTATCGAGTTGTGCAGGTACGAGGGACTTGCGCGTGACCTCCTACTGGATTGATACCTTGGTTCTCAAAAACTGAGGGAAATACTTATGCTACTGTGCTGCATAACCCCTTCCTCTTCAGGGAAAACCAACGCTAGCTCAAGACGTAGCAAGAAGGATTTCTAGCACCGTTGCCGGGGAGGCTTACGCAAAAGTCAACATACCAAGTACCCATCACAATCCCTATCTCTCGCATTACATTATTTGCCATTTGCCTCTCGTTTTCCTCTCCCTCACTTCACCCTTGCCGTTTTATTCGCCCTCTCTTTCCCAATATCCTCCTCTCTTTCCGTTGCCTTTTTCCCGTCCTTTTGTTTGCTCGTGTGTTAGTTTGCTTACCTGTCGCTATATCGAATTCCTTATCCGCTCCTATGTCTCCCGAGTTTGAAGTTCTTCACTTCAAGCAACGGCAAGGAGAAAACTTAAAAGATGCTTGGTATAGGATGATGGAATCTTATCGTAAGTGCACCTTAGAGGTGAACTTTAGAATTCTTCTTCGCAATTTTTATGTTGGGTTAAACATGACGCATAGACAACTCTTGGAATGCATGGCCAAGGGAAATTTCATTAATATTGATCCCGGTATTGCGCATGAGATTATAGAGGGAATAGTGGGAACACCACCCCAAAAGGGAGGATCTCATCCTACCCAGGAAGAAACCCAAGTTTTTGAGAAGATTTGCGAAGTAACAAAGATTTTACAAAAGTCTCTTGAGCCTCTTAAAAATATTAGCGGAAATCTTAACCGTATGAATATGTTGATTACTCTTTGCAATAAACAGTTGGATTCTTTAGATCTGAAAATTTCCGAGTATGAAGGGAAGAGGGAAGAACCCCCCGGTTTCGAGCATGACTCCGTTAAAAAATTGAAAATTAAAGATGGCAATACCTAGATCTATCCTTGCTTTTATGCCTAGCTAGGGGCGTTAAACGATAGCGCTTGTTGGGAGGCAACCCAATTTTATTTTGTGTTTTTTGTTTTTTCTTCTGTTTAGGAATAAATAATACATCTACCTTCTGTTTGGATGTGGTTTTATGTTTTAATTAGTGTTTGTGCCAACTAAGACCTATAGGATAACCTACGATGATAGTTGATTTGATTCTGCTGAAAAACAGAAACTTTGCGCGCACGAATTTAGTTATGATAAATCACAGGAACGTGATTTTGCGTTGATTCTTTCTGCTGATGATCAATAAACAAATTGTCCAGGACTTCCTATTTTGGTAGAAGTTTTGGAGTTACAGAAGTTTGCGTTAGTTATAGATTACTACAGACTGTTCTGTTTTTGACAGGTTCTGTTTTTCGTGTGTTGTTTGCTTATTTTGATGAATCCATGGCTAGTAAATTAGTTTATAAACCATATAGAAGTTGGAATACAGTAGGTTTAACACCAATATAAATAAAGAATGAGTTCATTACAGTACCTTAAAGTAGTCTTTTGTTTTCTTTCTCTAACAGAGCTCACGAGATTTCTGTTGAGTTTTGTGTTGTGAAGTTTTCAAGTTTTGGGTGAATTCTTTTGATGGATTATGGAACAAGGAGTGGCAAGAGCCTAAGCTTGGGGATGCCAATGGCACCCCCAAGACAATCCAAGGATACCAAAAAGTCAAAGCTTGGGGATGCCCCGGAAGGCATCCCCTCTTTCGTCCACTTCCATCGGTAATTTACTTGGAGCTATATTTTTATTCACCACATCATATGTGTTTTGCTTGGAGCGTCTCGTATTATTTGTGTATTTGCTTGTTAGTCTAACACAATCATCCTTGCTGTACACACCTTTCGAGAGAGCCATATATGATTTGGAATTTGTTAGAATACTCTATGTGCTTCACTTATATCTTTTGAGCTTGATAGTTTTGCTCATAGTGCTTCACTTATATCTTTTGAGCGTGATAATTTTTGCTCTAGTGCTTCACTTAGATCTCTTAGAGCATGGTGGTGGATTGTTTTAAAGAAACTTGATCTCTCATGCTTCACTTAGATTATTTTTAGAGTCATTAATAGCATGGTAATTTTCTTAATGTTAATATACTTGGTATTCAAGATATGTGAAACTTTCTTTTAAGTGGGTTGAATACTAAGATAAGTTTGATGCTTGATAATTGTTTTGAGATATGGAGGTGATAATATCAAAGTCGTGGTAGTTGAGTAGTTGTGAATTTGAGAAATACTTGTGTTGAAGTTAGCAAGTCTAGTAGCATGCACGTATGGTTAAAGTTGTGTAACAAATTTGAAGCATGAAGTGTACCTGGCTTGTGCATCCTTATGAGTGGCGGTCGGGGACGAGCGATGGTCTTTTCTTACCAATCTATCCCCCTAGGAGCATGCGCATAGTACTTGAATTTTTGATGACTTCTAAATTTTTGCAATAAGTATATGAGTTTTTTTGACTAATGTCGAGTCCATGGATTATACGCACTCTCACCTTTCCACCTTTGCTAGCCTCTTCGGTACCGTGCATTGACCTTTCTCACCTTGAGAGTTGGTGCAAACTTCGCCGGTGCATCCAAACCCTGTGATACGATACACTCTATCACACATAAACCTCCTTATATCTTCCTCAAAATAGCCACCATACCTACCTATCATGGCATTTCCATAGCCATTCCGAGATATATTGCGATGCAACTTCCATCATCATCATTGTGACATGCATTACTTTTGTCATATTGCCATTGCATGATCATGTAGTTGACATCGTATTTGTGGCAAAGCCACCATGCATTATTTTTCATACATGTCACTCTTGATTCATTGCACCATCCTGATACACCGCCGGAGGCATTCATATAGAGTCATATCTTGTTCTAGTTTCGAGTTGTAATTCATATGTTGTAATGAAAGTGTGATGATCATCATCATTAGAGCATTGCCCAAAAAAAGGAAGGCAAAAAAAAGGAAAGGCCCCCAAAAAAAGGAAAGGCCCAAAAAAAAGGCCCAAAAAAAAGAAAATAAAAAAAAATAAAATAAAAAGGGCAATGCTACTATCTCTTTTTCCACACTTGTGCTTCAAAGTAGCACTTTGTTTTTCATGTAGTGAGTCTCATATATTGTGCTTCAAAGTAGCACCATGATTTTCATATAGTGAGTCTCATAAGTTGTCTTGTTTTTACTAGTGGGAAATTTTCATTATAGAACTTGGCTTGTATATTCCAACGATGGGCTTCCTCAAAATGCCCTAGGTCTTCATGAGCAAGCAAGTTGGATGCACACCCACTAGTTTTCTTTTGTTGAGCATTCTTAGCTCTAGTGCATCCGTTGCATGGCAATCCCTACTCCTTGAATTAACATCAATCGATGGTCATCTCCATAGCTCATTGATTAGCCTCGTTGATGTGAGACTTTCTCCTTTTTTGTCTTCTCCACACAATCCCCATCATCATATTCTATTCCACCCATAGTGCTATATCCATGGCTCACGCTCATGTATTGCGTGAAGGTTGAATTTTTTTGAAATTATTTGAGTATGAAACAATTGCTTGGCTTGTCATCGGGGGTATAGAAGTTGGGAACATCTTTGTGTGACGAAAATGAAGCATAGCCTAACTATATGATTTTGTAGGTGAGAGAGTCCTGGACTAGGGGCTGTCCGGACAGCCGGACTATCATCGTCAGCCGGACTCCAAGACTATGAAGATACAAGATTGAAGACTTCGTCCCTTGTCCGGATGGGACTTTCCTTGGCGTGCAAGGCAAGCTTGGCGATACGGATATGTAGATATTCTGCCATTGTAACCGACTCTGTGTAACCCTAGCCCTCTCCGGTGTCTATATAAACCGGAGGGTTTTAGTCCGTAGGACACACAACCATTACAACAATCATACCATAGGCTAGCTTCTAGGGTTTAGCCTCCTTGATCTCGTGGTAGATCCACTCTTGTAATACCCATATCATCAATATCAATCAAGCAGGAGTAGGGTATTACCTCCATCGAGAGGGCCCGAACCTGGGTAAAAACATCGTGTCCCTTGTCTCCTGTTACCATCCGCCTAGACGCACAGTTCGGGACCCCCTACCCGAGATCCGCCGGTTTTGACACCGACATTGGTGCTTTCATTGAGAGTTCCTCTATGTCATCACCGATAGGCTTGATGGCTTCTTCAATCAACAACAACGTGGTCCAGGATGAGAATTTTCTCCCCGGACAGATCTTCGTGTTCGGCGGCTTTGCACTGCGGGCCAATTCGCTTGGCCATCTGGAGCAGATCGAAAGCTACGCCCCTGGCCATCAAGTCAGGTTTGGAAGCCTAAACTTCACGGCCGACGTCCGCGGAGACTTGATCTTCGACGGATTCGAGCCACAGCCGAGCGTGCCGTGCTGTCACGATGGGCATGATTTAGCTCTGCCAGAGGACAGTGTCCTAGAGGCCGCACACGAGTCCGCTCTGACCCATAGTTCAGAGCAGACCGCGCAGATCGAGGACAGGTGGCTGGACACCGCCTCGGAAGCTGCAACTTCTACAGCGATGGAGCCGAATGCTGACCTTGTCCCTTATAAAGCTCGTGACTCTGAGGCGCCGGACTCCTTGCCGGACTCCGAACCTCCTGCGCCCCTGCCAATCGAATCTGATTGGGCGCCGATCATGGAGTTCACCGCCACAGACATCTTTCAGCACTCACCCTTTGGCGACATCCTAAATTCGCTAAAGCATCTCTCGTTATCAGGAGAACCCTGGCCGGTCAGGAGGGTTGGGATGCGGACGACGAAGAAATTCAAAGCCCACCCACCACCCACTTTGTAGCCACTGTCGATGATCTAACCGACATGCTAGACTACGACTCCGAAGACATCGACGGTATGGACGACAATGCCGGAGACGATCAAGAACCAGCGCCTACAGGGCATTGGAAGACCACCTCGTCATACGACATATACATGGTGGATACCCCAAAGGATGGGGACGGCGAAGAAGCAGCGGAGGTAGATTCTTCTAAGAAACAACCCAAGCGCCGACGTCAGCGGCGCCGCTCTAAATCCCGCCACAGTAAGATGGAGATTCCGGCACCGGAGATAATAACACCCCAGAGAGTGCCGCAGACAACCCCCTCCAGTAAGATTCAGCACAGGAGGACGGGGAAGCCAGCCCTCGAGAGAGAGCGGCAGACGAGGAAGATGAAAACTACATGCCTCCCTTCGGAGACAAGGCAAGCCTCAACGACGACGAATTCGTCGTGCCAGAGGATCCCGTCGAACAAGAGCGTTTTAAGCGCAGGCTTATAGCCACGACAAATAGCCTAAAGAAAAAGCAGCAACAGCTTCAAGCTGATCAAGACCTGCTGGCCGACAGATGGACCGAGGTCCTCGCGGCCGAAGAGTATGAACTCGAACGCCCCTCCAAGAGCTACCCAAAACGCAAGTTGCTCCCCCGACTAGAGGACTAAGCATACAAACCTTCATCACCAACGCACAATACGGCAGACCGACCACCCCGTGGTCGCGACAGAGAGGCATCTAGGCCCTCCATCATGACCGTACCCCGGCACCGCTCGAAAATTACGAAGCCACAAGGGAATGCGCCGGACTTGTGGGATATATTGGAAGACAAGGCAAGACAATCCAGATCTATCTACGGATCATGTGGGCGCCCCACGACCCATGACGACTACCGTCGCGCCGGATACAGCAACTCCGGCCGGGCCGAACACAGCAGACAACGCTCTCTTGAGCTACGTCGTGATATTGCTCAATATAGAGGCGCCGCACACCCACTATGCTTCACTGATGAAGTAATGGATCATCAAATCCCTGAAGGGTTTAAACCCGTGAACATTGAATCCTACGATGGCACAACAGACCCCGCGGTTTGGATCGAAGATTATCTCCTTCATATCCATATGGCCCGCGGCGACGATCTCCACGCCATCAAGTATCTCCAACTCAAGCTTAAAGGACCAGCTCGGCATTGGCTTAACAGCTTGCCCGCAGAGTCAATTGGGTGTTGGGAGGACCTGGAAGCCACATTCCTCGACAACTTCCAGGGCACATATGTGCGACCACCAGACGCCGATGACCTAAGCCACATAATTCAGTAGCCAAATGAATCGGCCAGACAGTTCTGGACACGGTTCTTAACAAAGAAAAATCAAATCGTCGACTGTCCGGATGCAGAGGCCCTCACAGCCTTCAAACATAACATCCGCGACGAGTGGCTGGCTCGGCACCAACGACAGGAAAAGCCGAAATCCATGGCAGCCCTCACATCACTCATGACCCGCTTCTGTGCGGGAGAGGACAGCTGGCTAGCTCGCAGCAACAACATCAGCAAAAATGCTGGCAGTCCGGATTCTAAGGACCACAATGGCAGGTCGCGTCGAAACAAAAACAAACACCGCGTTAACGGCGATAACAATGAGGATACGGTAGTCAACGCCAGATTCAGAGGCTCTAAACCCGGTCAGCGGAAGAAGCCATTCAAAAGAACTATTCCGGGTCAGTCCAATTTGGACCGAATACTCGACCGCTCTTGCCAGATACATGGCACCCCCGAAAAGCCAGCCAATCACACCAATAGAGATTGTTGGGTATTCAAGCAGGCAGGCAAGTTAATTGCCGAAAACAATGACAAGGGGCTGCACAACGACGACGAGGAAGAGACTCGGCCACCGAACAGTAGAGGACAGAAAGGTTTTCCCCCACAAGTGCGGACGGTAAACATGATATACGCAACCCATATACCCAAGAGGGAGCGGAAGCGTGCACTTAGGGACGTATACGCGATGGAGCCAGTCGCCCCGAAGTTCAATCCATGGTCCTCTTGCCCGATCACTTTCGATCGAAGGGACCACCCTACCAGTATCCGTCATGGTGGGTTCGCCGCATTGGTCCTAGACCCAATCATCGATGGATTTCACCTCACTAGAGTCCTAACGGACGGCGGCAGCAGCCTGAACCTGCTTTATCAGGATACAGTCCGCAAGATGGGCATAGACCCCTTAAGGATTAAACCTACAAAGACGACCTTCAAAGGCGTCATACCAGGTGTTGAGGCCAATTGTACAGGCTCAGTCACACTGGAAGTGGTCTTCGGATCCCCGGATAACTTCCGAAGCGAGGAATTAATCTTCAACATAGTCCCGTTCCGCAGTGGCTATCACGCTCTGCTCGGACGAACTGCGTTTGCAAAATTCAACGCAGTGCCGCATTATGCATACCTCAAGCTCAAGATGCCAGGTCCTCGTGGAGTCATCACGGTCAACGGAAACACGGAACGCTCCCTCTGAACGGAGGAACACACAACGGCTCTCGCAGCAGAAGTACAGAGCAGCCTTCTTAGGCAATTTTCGAGTCCGGCCGCTAAACGACTGGACATGGCCAAACGCGTCCGGAGCAACATCAATCAAGACCACCTGGCACGTTCCGAGCACGCGTAGCAATGCGGCCCCAACCCCAGCCCTTGCATGATTGCGAGACCAACTCTTCGCGTACATCATTATGCTCTGGAGATACCATGGGCATAGGGGGAGGGGCACGACCATGACAGGCCCAGAGTGCGGCTTAACCACACCAGGGGCTCCCAAGTGTGTCACTCTTTTTTTTTCTTCTTTTTTTCCACAGGACTCCGTTCACCAGAGGCCCGGTCCGGCAGTAGATCTGCCGAACTCATGATGCAACAGCCAGGGAGGGACAAAGGCTACGACGAACACTCAGGTGGTCTCCATTATGAGCATTAAATTTGTTAAAAACACCAGTTCGTAGATTACCCCTGGAGGGGGATATGTTTAATTAAGTCCAATCCCTTGCTTACCGCACTATTTGTATCGTTCTGCACTCATAGCAGAATTCCTTGAATAAACAATGCATCACTTTTTGCCTATAATTGCATTACCTTTTTTATATGTTCATTAATGACATCTTGCACCCGTACATTTTGGTACGGCAGAATACACCAGGGGCCTGTGTTCCCCGCATTATGGTGAGATAAGTCCGAACACTTTCACAAGTGCGGCACCACGAACTTATAGCAGTATATGCATCGGCTCCGAATCATGTCTTGGGTCAATAGTTGGGTTTGCCCGGCTCCCATGTTTTGGTACCTTACGTTCCGTTCTGTCGGCTAAGGTAGCACTGGGAGAACCACTGCGATTGCGCCCCGGTTGAGCTAGGCGAGCCCCTTAGTGGAGAAAGCTAAAACTGACTGTCATGATAAGGCGAGAGACTGGTCGCTGTTCGAGAGGTCTTTTCGAGTCCCTAAAGACTTATGCCGCTTCGAGCGAGGAACCAGCTGTGTCCGGCCCAGGCGTGGATAGCGCCCCGAACTCAGTCTTCCGAATACTAGGGGCTTCACCGAAATTTAAAATTATAGAATTCTATGGCTAAGTGAGAGTGTTCAAGCATTATAAGTCCGGTTGCCTTGTTCGTTGTGTTGAGCGCCTCCCTAGATGGACCCAAGAATGGGAACAAGAGTGCTCAAGTTTATCCCGAACACCCCAGCACTCGTGGCATGGGGGCTGAAGCCGACGACTTCCCATCTCTCAGATTTTATAAACGGCCGCACAGAAGGTAATATTTTAAATCAATAATCGTTGCTTAGCGCATATGAACAAAGTTTTCAGCGCACAAGATAACACACTGCGAGTTTACTCAATAATTACATCTTTGGGGCACTCATCCACAATCTTGCGGGCACCCTTCAGGACACTCTTATAGTACATTTCGGGCGTACGATACTCCTTGCCTGCCGGCGGCGCATTCGTGATAAGCCTCTCAGCATCCAGCCTGCCCCAGTGCACCTTTGCGCGGGCAAGGGCCCGACGGGCACCTTCAATGCAGGCGGAGCGCTTGATGACTTCCACCCAGGGGCACGCATCCACCAGCCGCCGCACGAGGCCGAAGTAGCTCCCAGGCATGGCCTCTCCAGGCCACAGCCGGACTATGAGGCCCTTCATGGCCTGCTCGGCTACCTTGTGGAGCTCGACCAGCTGCTTCAGCTGGTTGCTAGGGGGCACCGGGTGTTCGGCCTCAGTGTACTGAGACCAGAAGACCTTCTCCGTTGAGCTCCCCTCCTCGGCCCGGTAGAATGCGGCGGCATCGGACACGCTGCGAGGCAGATCTGCAAGCGCCCCCGGAGAGCTCCAAATTCGGGTAAGTAACAGGTAATTTACATTCACATGCTTGCTTTGCATGAAAAATACCTTACCCGCCGCTATTTTTTTCACCGCCTCAATCTCCTGGAGGGCCTTATGGGCCTCGGCCTTAGCGGCTTTGGCACTTTCAAGAGCCGGGGCAAGCTCGGACTCCCGAGTCTTCGAGTCGCGCTCCAAACTCTCATGCTTTTCCATGAGAGCCTGGAGCTCTTGCCGCACCTCCGCCACCCGCGCCTCCTACTTCTCTCACTCCGCCCGTTCCGCAGCCGCATTGCATTCGGCCGCGGACATGGCCTCCTTTAGGGTTGCCACCTCGTTCGTGGCCCCTGCAGTACCCATGTTATCCTTGTTATTTCTATTGCAACCAAAATCCTTTTCTGTAAGGTACAAACTTCAAAGTGGTGTTACTCACCTTCTTTGTCCTCGAGCTGCTTCTTGGCAAGGCCGAGCTCTTGCTCGGACCGCTCGAGGTCCTGCTTCAAAGCACCGACCTCCGCAGTCAGTGCGGCAGAGGTCAGCGGCGCAGCCTGCAAACCCATATTGACATAATTTTTAGCACTCCTGCGTATATCTTTTTTAGATCCTCAGTCCGGTTTTTCTTTCCGAACACCGAACCGAGCATCAGGGGCTACTGTCTATGCGGTATTACATTATATATCTTAAACTTCTTACCTCAAAGCCTGTTAGAAGGCTACTGCAGGCTTCGGTCAGCCCGCTCTTGGCGAGCTGAACCTTCTGAATCACCGCACTCATGATAGTGCGGTGTTCTTCCTCGATGGAAGCGCCGTTAAGCGCCTCCAGCAAGTTGTCCGGCGCCTCCGGTTGGACGGAGGCTGCCGGCGTCACGGTCTTGCCCTTCTTATGAAGGGGCCGCCTGCTGGACTCCGGAACCACTGCGGGTTCCCGCATGGAGTCCGGCGCAAAGTCCGGGAGGCTGCCTCGCGGCACCTCCGGAGCCTCCTCCTGATGGGTCCCCTCCTGGGATCCCACCTCGGCGTCGTTAGCACGAGGGGTGGAGGCGGTCGGAATGGAATCCACGTCCGATGGAGCCAAGGACCCGCTCGACGAAGCGGGAAGATCATCATCGGCCGGACTACAGGTAGTGTGCGGCATTAGAAGGACACTATGTGACATAAAGGAGATATTATAAACCATACAGGAATCCGGATACTTACGATCTTGCCGGAGGCCTGGCCCTTGAGGGCCACTCTTCGTCGCCAACGTTGGCGTTGGCGGAGCTGTCCGGGGGAAGAGTCCTTCCCCTCTTGGACCCTTCGGCCTCCCCCGTTGGGGAGGCCTTCCTCTTCCTCTCTCCCTCCTCCGGGAGAGAGTCCTCTTTCTCCTCCTCGTCTTCGGGGTAGGAGTCCGCCTCGGAGCCATCGGACGATGAGTCCGATATCACCTGGCGCCGGGAACTTCTTCGAGTTCCCGTGGCCTTCTTCTTGGCCTTCTTCTCCGGCACCACATAGAGTGCCGGGACTAGCAGCCCCGTTAAACGGGCGTCCGCTGGGTCTTCGGGAAGGGGAGCCGGACAGTCTACCTGTCCGGACGTCCTCTGCCAGTCCTGTCAAAGGCATTGGGAGTTTTAGATCACACATAGAATTAAACTATAAGAGAAAATAACTGTCCCATAGAGGATAACAAAGCTTACCTCGCCGGCCGGGCGCTTGATGCTGAGTCCGCGATCTTCAGTCGCGGACGCGGGGGCTTCTCCGCCCTTGAACAGCACCCTCCAGGCAGCTTCGTACGTCGTGTCGAAGAGCCCGCTCAGGGTCCGGTGCTGTGCCGGATCGAACTCCCACAAAGTGAAGGCCCGCTGTTGGCAGGGGAGAATCCGGCGGACGAGCATGACCTGGATCACATTGACAAGCCTAAGCTTCTTGTTCACCAAGGTTTGAAGACAGGACTGGAGTCCTGTCAGCTCCTCCGAACTGCCCCATAGCAAGCCCTTCTCTTTCCAGGAGGTGAGCTGCATGGGGATACCAGATCTGAACTCGGGGGCCGCTGCCCATTTAGGGTCACGCGGCTCGGTGATGTAGAACCACCCCGATTGCCATCCCTTGATGGACTACACGAAGGCCCCCTCGAGCCAGGTGACGTTGGGCATTTTGCCCACCATGGCGCCTCCGCACTCCGCTTGAGCGCCCTTCACCACCTTCGGCTTGACATTGAAGGTCTTGAGCCACAAGCCGAAGTGAGGCCGGATGCAGAGGAAGGCCTCGCACACGACGATAAATGCCGAGATGTTGAGGATGAAGTTCGGCGCTAGATCGTGGAAATCCAGGCCGTAGTAGTACATGAGCCCCCGGATGAAGGGATGAAGTGGGAAGCCCAGTCCGCGGAGGAAGTGGGGAAGGAATACGACCCTCTCATGGGGCCTAGGGGTGGGGATGAGCTGCCCCTCATCGGGTAGTGTGACACCCGGATAATTAAGCTACAGTAATTCTCTGCTAATGATGCCATGACACCTCGGTTACTGTTGCTATCCTCGCAATAATTCGAAACCGTTCGAAATTCAAATTCAAATTAATGGTAACAATAAAAGTTTTCAAAAATTAAAACAAAAATGTTCGGTGGTTGCCGAATATTACAAAGGTAATTATGGTGCAACATACACATTTTTATAAAATGGCTAAATGGTTTAAAATGATTTAAACAGAAAAGAAAGTAAATTAAAAAAAGAAAAGAAAACAGGAAACAAACAAAAAAGGGAAAAGAAAGAAAGGCCCCACTAGGCTTCGGCCTAGTAGGCCGGCCCATTCGGCCACACCGACCGGCCCATCCCCTCCCCCTCCACAACCCCAACAGGGGGAAACCCTAACCCCATCCACCCACTCTCCCCACGTCGCCCCCCTCCTCTCTCCCGATCTGGATCGGGATCCAGAGGAGGCCACCGCCGCCTGGAACCGCCGACGCCGCCCGGTGCTGTCCCGTCCCTCGCCGCACGCCTGACGCCGCCCGGAACCCCCTCGACAGACCACCTCGCAGGCCTGCTCCTCCACGTCGACGTCGACCCCGTCCCCCTCCACAACGGCCTTCCCCGACCTCCATCGCGCCCGCTGCCCTAGTCCCTACTCCCCCACCGTGAGCTCCCTCCCTCTCCCTCATTCGCTCACCGCACCGTTCGCGCTCTCGCATGCGCCGCGCCCGCCGTGGCCCCTGCTCGCG
>NC_057798.1:785265988-785353488 GCF_018294505.1 Triticum aestivum
TACCCGCCTCCCCTCTCCTCCTCGTCGCCGCTAGCATCTGTTGCCGCCGCCGCAGCCTTCAGTCCGCCTGCGCCGTTCCGCCATGCCCAGCGTCCCGTGCCCCGTGGGCACCAGCGCTCCCCCCCGGGTCGAGCTTGACCGCCCCAGCCCGGTGAAACTCGCCCCACTGCAGCCCCCTTCCCCCCCCCTCACCGCGCCGCCCCAGTGCTCGCCTCTGCTTCCCGCCGGCGCCCATCACCGGCCGGCCGCCCTGGCGCGCACCGGCGCCTGGCCGCGTCGTGCGCCCAGCGCCCCTCGGGCATGCGTTGTTCGGGTGACGCCCGCACCCAGCGCCCAACCCACTATGGCCCTGGGTCACTGCCAAACGGGGCCCGCGCCCTCCCACGGAACGTTAAAAAAAAGAGAATTAGTTAAAATAATAACATTAATTAATTAATCAACTTAATTAATTTTGATTAATTAAGCTAAACAACTAATTAAACATTAGTTGTTTAATTAACCTAGTTAGTTAGTTAATTAGCTAATTAAGTAGTCAATGACAGTGGGGCCCACCCCCTAATTAATCCTGATTAGGTTAAATAAAATGCTTAATTAAAATGTGTCACTGACCAGTGGGACCCACTGGTCAGGTTGACCAGTCAACCCCTGTTGACTGCTGACATCAGCATGACATCATGCTGATGTCATAAATCCATTTTCGAATTAAGTTAAATAATTAATTAAATTCCAGAAATTAATAAAATCTTTAGAAAATCATATCTTTTAATCCGTAACTCGGATTAAATTATTTTCAACATGAAAGTTGCTTAGAACGACGAGACGATTCCGAATACGCAACCCGTTCATCCGCCACGCGTCCCTAGCATAGTGAACCTGCAACATTTCACCTCCGGTTCATCTGTCCGAAAACACAGAACACCGGGGATACTTTCCCGGATGTTTCCCCCCTTCACCGGTATCACCTCATACCGTGTTAGAACACGTCTAGCTCTGCTTGATGTCCTGTTATGCACTTGCTTGCTATGTATTTACTGTTTCTCCCCCCTCTTCTCTCCGGTAGACCCCGTGACGATGTTGATGCCCCTGTGGTCGACTACGTCACCGACGACCCCTCCTTGTCTGAGCAACCAGGCAAGCCCCCCCATTGATCACCATATATCGCCTATTCTCCTCTATACTGCTTGCATTAGAGTAGTGTAGCATGTTACTGCTTTCCGTTGATCCTATTCTGATGCATAGCCTGACATTGTTGCTACATTTGTTGATACCTTACCTGCAATCCTAAATGCTTAGTATAGGATGCTTGTTTATCATTGGCCCTACATTCTTGTCAGTCTGCCTTGCTATACTATCGGGCCGTGATCACTTGGGAGGTGATCACGGGTATATACTATACATACATACATACTATACAGATGGTGACTAAAGTCGGGTCCGCTCGAAGATTACCCGCGAGTGATTCACGGATTGGGGGCTGAAAGGACCTTTGTCCTGACGGCCCTCTGTGTGGATCTTTGTGGCGGAGCAACATGGCAGGTTGAGACCACCTAGGCGAGAGGTGGGCCTGGCCCTGGTCGGCGTCCGTGGTGGCTTCATAATAACACGCTTAATGAGATCTTGGTATTTGATCTAAGTCTGGCCATTTGGTCTATACGCACTAACCATCTACGCGGGAGTAGTTATGGGTATCCCGGCGTCGTGGTATCAGCCGAAGCCTTCGTGACGTCAGCCACTGAGTGGCGCGCGCCGGATTGGACTGGAACGCCACTAGGCTAGGTCTGCTTCCGGCCGCGTTTGCAACGTGCAGGTGTGGAAAGGGCGATGGGCCCAGACCCCTGCGCCATAGGAGTTAGACCGACATGCTGACCTCTCTGTTGTGCCTAGGTGGGGCTGCAACGTGTTGATCTTCCGAGGCCGGGCATGACCCAGGAAAGTGTGTCCGGCCAAATGGGATCGAGCGTGTTGGGTTATGTGGTGCACCCCTGCAGGGAAGTTTATCTATTCGAATAGCCGTGTCCCTCGGTAAAAGGACGATCCAGAGTTGTACCTTGACCTTATGACAACTAGAACCGGATACTTAATGAAACACACCCTTCCAAGTGCCAGATACAACCCGGTGATCGCTCTCTAACAGGGCGACGAGGAGAGGATTGCTAGGTAGGATTATGCTATGAGATGCTACTTGGAGGACTTCAATCTACTCTCTTCTACATGCTGCAAGACGGAGGCTACCAGAAGCGTAGTCTTCGACATGATTAGCTATCCCCTTCTTATTCTGGCATTCTGCAGTTCAGTCCACTGATATGGCCCTTCACACATATACCCATGCATATGTAGTGTAGCTCCTTGCTTGCGAGTACTTTGGATGAGTACTCACGGTTGCTTTCTCCCCGCTTTTCCCCCGTTCCTTTCTTTCTGGTTGTCACAACCAGATGCTGGAGTCTAGGAGCCAGATGCCACCGTCAATGACGACTACTGCACTGGAGGTGTCTACTACTACGTGCAGGCTGTTGTCGATGACCATGAGTAGTTCAGGAGGATCCTAGGCAGGAGGCCTGCGCCTCTTTCGATCTGTATCCCAGCTTGTGCTAGCCTTCTTAAGGCAAACTTGTTTAACTTATGTCTGTACTCAGATATTGTTGCTTCCGCTGACTCGTCTATGATCGAGCACTTGTATTCCAGCCCTCGAGGCCCCTGGCTTGTATTATGATGCTTGTATGACTTATTTATGTTTTTAGAGTTGTGTTGTGATATCTTCCCTGAGTCCCTGATCTTGATCGTACATGTTTGTGTGCATGATTAGTGTACGATTGAACCGGGGGCGTCTCAAGTTGGTATCAGAGCCGACTGCCTGTAGGAATCCCCCTTTCCAACTCCTTGGCCGAAGTTGAGTCTAGTCGATGAAAATTGTTTTACTAACTTGGCTGTGCGGCCCATGGGCCCACGTTGCCAAATGGGTGGTATTAGGATCTTTTACTCCTCGATCTTTACTCCGGGATTCTGAACTCTCTTCTATTCGGGTTAAACGATTTTTACTAAAATCTAACTTTAGGTTCTCGAAAATACTTTTTCCCGGAGAGCCCCTTCAGTCCAGATGATCGCCGGCTGCACTAGAAGATTTCGAAGATACTCTCTGATTTTCTCTCGAGACCTTGTGCCTGTTGCTTTTGCAATTCCCTTCCACCGAAATATCCTTATGGATAAATACTTACACCTGTCGTGCTTACTTTTATTCCCAGTCGATCTTGTTATTGCAAGATACCCTGAGAATATTTTGTGCCTACTGCCTTGCAGTTCTTTGCCACCTGAATACCCCTAAGAATAATTTGTCACACCTTTCGAGTATCCGCTCATCCCAATTTTTCAGGTGTTTCAAAAAAGTCTTTGAAATACTATTCAATCCTCCGAAAATCCTTAGCAGCTTTATTGCTCTGCAAATACTTGTCTACTAGCATTATGGATGCTTCCCATATATCTGGCAATATTCACTAGTATCTTTTGACACCGTCATTTTGATCCTATTGATTCAATATGTGTGTGAATGCACACAATCATCTATCAACCCTTCTAAATTATCTTTCCGACTCAGACATCATTGTTGAACATGAGCTGGTTCTCGACCAAACTATTTGTCGCCAATTGTGCCTCTGGTCTATCCAACTTATCCATCCTTGATCAGAGCGACTGCTTCTGATCCTTTGTTTTGGAAATCGTAATTCCTTTGTTATCTAACCATCGAATTATTCCGATGTTCTATAATATAATGCTTGTGCATTTTTTCTTCTGATGGAGTACCAATACTCACATCAGCTCCGTTGTGGATCACCCGATCCATTGTTGGATTGTTATCCGACAGTGTCCTTCATATTCAATCACCTGGTGAGTTCTTCCCCTGATACATAGTGCCTTTGGTAAATTGTATCATCTGCTTGGCCAACCATGCTCTGCTTTCGAGCTGGTAGTATTTACTATTGAAGCTTATGGTATATGTTTCCACGATACCCTAACGGGTTGAACCTATGCATTCCTTAATATGTGTGAACTCGAAAGTTTTCACGAGTCATACTCTTCTGGTATTTTGCTAGATAAACTTTCAACACTACAACTGCTTCGAATGTGAGAGGTGAATGGAAGGTTATACATTAAAGAAGTGGGAGTCGACCTTGAACTTTGTGTTCATGCCCATGGACATGATGTGGGACCTATCACCTACCATAGAAGCTTCTTGTTATAATAACTATTTCGTTGATATAATACCATCTGGTATCTGTGGATTGATCCTATGCAATCGTGGTTCCGACCCTATTTTCTCTTTGATCCCATTTCTCGGGCAAGTTAAAGCACTTGTCTTTTGCAAGTCAATACACCAGTCCAACCTCTACCTTGATCTACCCTCGGGTATCTCGAGAATATCTAAGAACTGTGTTGCTTCTTATGAGTCTTCATCAGCTATTATTTCTCACTGATTCCAATTTTCTCGGGTTCTGGGTTGTCGTCAATCGAGAACATCGATTCCGCATTTCGATTCGACAACCCTAAGTAATTTTCGTTGCTTATGAGTTTATTAATCCTTTAAGTCTTTCCTAGCCTGATCGGCTATATCGTTATCGTGCTCAATTTTAGCAGTGCTACCTGGTCCTTATTCCCGGAGCATAACTTTCGGTGATGAGCTAAGCTTACGTTGATCTTCCTCGTCTTATCGTTTCACCTCAAACAGCAAGCTTGGTTTCGAGTCTGTGTCGTATCCGTGATTCCAATAAACCTTCGCTTCACCATTGCTTTTGCTAGATGTCGTCGCTGTTCGATTGCTTCTTCGTGAAGCCTCTCGACAAAATTTGTCGTGATGATCATAATCAACATTTTGACTCCTTCCAGGATATCAACCAAATTCATGATGGTAAGTACCATCCTCGTCCCTTGGTAATTTGAGTTACCATCGACAACATCCTTATCTCTCTTTCATCATAAACTTGTTTATGTTGTGGATGCAACTTGCTACCGAGCTTGTATTACGTTCTACCTTGAAGTATTACCACCTTGTATGTCAAGGATGTTGTGATAATTGCTCCACCTCTTGACAATTCTTGATATATTATTACTTCTCGCCATCTCCGTTCATTCCTTGGTCCCTCCCTGTTGTTCCTAACCGGAATACCGACAACTGGACTATGATGTGTGAATTCAAAACTTCTAGCAACCCTATTGTTTGAAGTTAATGGTTGATATTTCATTCTTAGACCATTGGTTATCGAATCACCATTCTAACATTGATCATGCCACCTAAGTCCATATTTCGGGTGCACCTTTCAACCAATGTTTAACTGGGTATGTTTTCCTTGAGCATGCCTCATTATATCATTTGATCTGACAATTGTTATCTCTTTGTTCACATGATTGTGGAAATCCATCTTTTGGAAATCTCGATGAATTGCGGTTTAGTTCATCAGCCACCCCCTCATCCTCTCCTTGGTTTGATGATGAACTCTTGTTTCGGAACTCGTTTCCATAGTCCAATTCCCGAGAATCTTACATTGTCATCTCGACAATTTGTGTTGCACCTTTTCTTCTCAGACATCCTGAGTCTGAGGTATCCTGACACCAATCAGATCTGAGTCTCGGTTAGATATGATGGTTGGAACATATTTCCAGGAGTTATAAACATCTTTACATGACCCGGTAAGGTGATGTCATGCCTAGCACACCTGGCCGGAGGCCCTATTGTTATAGATTCCTTTTCTGCAAGGTTATCCTTTCTTCCACGAGGAAATTGTAAGACTTATTCTACAAGTTGTTCCTGATGGATCCTTCCTTTATCCAAAGTCCGGCCCTTGATTGAAACACCATATCATTACTACCTCGAAGCATGACTATGATACCCCGCTCATCAACAAGAACATTGGAGGCACGATGCTAAATGTTTCTTGGTCAGTTATCCAAACACCGCTGTCAAGAACTTTCTCTCCCCTTACCTAAAGAGTTTTCTACATTATATCTTGTCACAGATATCAGGCCCTGCTTGTCCTTGGGGATGATATGTCCCTGAAATATGTGTTTAAACACATTTTTTCCTTTCCATTGTTCTGTTTAATCTGATAATCATATTTTCCTTTCCATTGTTTGGTTTAACCTTTCTTGTGATCTATATGATCTAAGAAGTATTATTCTCCTGCTTATGTAAACACCACGGTGTACAATTCTCTCAGCAAGACCCTGTTACTATTGTTGATGACATTCCGGTAGCCACCGATGGACGAGAACTTTGCCTATTGGTCCGCCTCGTTCAACGAGCAGGATAATGGTTCTCTTTGTCCCTCGCCCTGGGTACCGACATTGTTGCCGACATAACTGACATGCTACTCTCTGACATGCCTTGCTATCATGACCGTGCAAGATGTCACTGCTCCTATTAAAAAAATCCACATGGTGGGCCCATAACCCACGGTTCCACAGGATCGAAACCTGACTGTCCTGTACACCCCCTATTCTCAAAGTTATTCCTCGCGCGTGGCCTCGTATGTAATTCACGGGCCACCGTCCTAGTGATCTATTCTGGTATCAGACGCAATACTTACTCTCGCTACTCTGAACCCTTTCTCACTCTAGTTCAGACTTCGAGCAACTATCTATCCGCTTGGAACCTCTTATTGTACCTTCGTACCTTACTCTCGATATATTTCATATGTTCAACTCCAGAGATAATCTTATACTCATTCATGGGTTAACCCCAGATTGTTTCCCTCAAAAGAATTATGTCGTAGTGAGCTGCCCCTTATCCTTTCGTAAGTACGATGGAGTTCCCGAAGAAATGATGACAAGTTTATCATGATGCATTGGAATAAATAATTGAAGACATCAACGAAACGGATTAACTTCTTCGAGAAGATCCGTTAGAATATCGTAACCAGAACTTTCCCCCTTACTCCCCTCTTAAATCTCGGGACGAGATTTCTTGTAGTGGAGGAGAATTGTGACGCCCGGATAATTAAGCTACAATAATTCTCTGCTAATGATGCCATGACACCTCGGTTACTGTTGCTATCCTCGCAATAATTTGAAACCGTTCGAAATTCAAATTCAAATTAATGGTAACAATAAAAGTTTTCAAAAATTAAAACAAAAATGTTCGGTGGTTGCCGAATATTACAAAGGTAATTATGGTGCAACAAACACATTTTTATAAAATGGCTAAATGGTTTAAAATGATTTAAACAGAAAAGAAAGTAAATTAGAAAAACAGGAAACAAACAAAAAAGGGAAAAAGAAAGAAAGGCCCCACTGGGCTTCGGCCCAGCAGGCCGGCCCATTCGGCCACACCGACCGGCCCATCCCCTCTCCCTCCATAACCCCACCAGGGGGAAACCCTAACCCCATCCACCCCACTCTCCCCACGTCGCCCCCCTCCTCTCTCCCGATCTGGATCGGGTTCCCGAGGAGGCCACCGCCGCCTGGAACCGCCGACGCCGTCCGGTGTTGTCCTGCCCCTCGCCGCACGCCTGACGCTGCCCGAAACCCCCTCGCCGGACCACCTCGCAGGCCTGCTCCTCCACGTCGATGTCGACCCCGTCCCCCTCCACAACGGCCTTCCCCGACCTCCATCGCGCCCGCTGCCCTAGTCCCTACTCCCCCACCGTGAGCTCCCTCCCTCTCCCTCGTTCGCTCACCGCACCGTCCGCACTCTCGCACGCGCCGCGCCCGCCGCGGCCCCTGCTGGCGGCACCTGGGCCGCGCTCGTCCTCACACGAAGCCCCGCCCCCGCGCTCACCACGTCGACGGCCGCGCACCGGTGCCCCTGGACGCGCCCATGGTCGCGCCCTCACGCCCCCCCTGCTCTCTTGCCTGACCTCGCCAGGCCTCGCCCGGAGCTCCCCGTCCGCCCGCACGCGACGCCCTGCGTGCTCCGGCCACCCGCCTCCCCTCTCCTCCTCGTCGCCGCTGGCATCTATTGCCGCCGCCGCAGCCTTCAGTCCGCCTGCGCCGTTCCGCCATGCCCAGCGTCCCGTGCCCCGTGGGCACCAGCGCTCCGCCCCCCGGGTTGAGCTCGACCGCCGCATCCCAGTGAAACTCGCCCCACTGCAGCCCCCTTCCCCCCTCACCGCGCCGCCCCAGTGCTCGCCTCTGCTTCCCGCCGGCGCCCATCACCGGCCGGCCGCCCTGGCGCGCACCGGCGCCTGGCCGCGTCGTGCGCCCAGCGCCCCTCGGGCATGCGTTGTTCGGGTAACGCCCGCACCCAGCGCCCGACCCTCTATGGCCCTGGGCCACTGCCAAACGGGGCCCGCGGCCTCCCACAGAACGTTAAAAAAAAGAGAATTAGTTAAAATAATCACATTAATTAATTAATAAACTTAATTAATTTTGAATAATTAAGCTAAATAACTAATTAAACATTAGTTATTTAATTAACCTAGTTAGTTAGTTAATTAGCTAATTAAGTAGTCAATGACAGTGGGGCCCACCCCCTAATT
The DNA here is from genome assembly GCF_018294505.1 of Triticum aestivum. Classification (NCBI taxonomy): domain Eukaryota; kingdom Viridiplantae; phylum Streptophyta; class Magnoliopsida; order Poales; family Poaceae; genus Triticum; species Triticum aestivum. The sequence goes on from NC_057798.1 coordinate 785,274,451, forward strand.
AATCCTGATTAGGTTAAATAAAATGCTTAATTAAAATGTGTCACTGACCAGTGGGACCCACTGGTCAGGTTGACCAGTTAACCCCTGTTGACTGCTGACATCAGTATGACATCATGCTGATGTCATAAATCCATTTTCGAATTAAGTTAAATAATTAATTAAATTCCAGAAATTAATAAAATCTTTAGAAAATCATATCTTTTAATTCGTAACTCGGATTAAATTATTTTCAACATGAAAGTTGCTTAGAACGAAGAGACGATTCCGGATACACAGCCCGTTCATCTGCCACGCGTCCCTAGCATAGTGAACCTGCAACATTTCACCTCCGGTTCATCTGTCCGAAAACACGGAACACCGGGGACACTTTCCCGGATGTTTCCCCTCTTCACCGGTATCACCTCATACCGCGTTAGAACTCGTCTAGCTCTGCTTGATGTCCTGTTATGCACTTGCTTGCTATGTATTTACTGTTTCTCCCCCCTCTTCTCTCCGGTAGACCCCGTGACGATGCTGATGCCCCTGTGGTCGACTACGTCACCGACGACCCCTCCTTGTCTGAGCAACCAGGCAAGCCCCCCCATTAATCACCATATATCGCCTATTCTCCTCTATACTGCTTGCATTTGAGTAGCTTAGCATGTTACTACTTTCCGTTGATCCTATTCTGATGCATAGCCTGACATTGTTGCTACATCTGTTGATACCTTACCTGCAATCCTAAATGCTTAGTATAGGATGCTAGTTTATCATTGGCCCTACATTCTTGTCAGTCTGCCTTGCTATACTATCGGGTCGTGATCACTTGGGAGGTGATCACGGGTATATACTATACATACATACATACTATACAGATGGTGACTAAAGTCGGGTCCCCTCGAAGAGTACCCACGAGTGATTCACGGATTGGGGGCTGAAAGGACCTTTGTCCTGACGGCCCTCTGTGTGGATCTTTGTGGCGGAGCAACAGGGCAGGTTGAGACCACCTAGGCGAGAGGTGGGCCTGGCCCTGGTTGGCGTCTGCGGTGGCTTCATAATAACACGCTTAACGAGATCTTGGTATTTGATATGAGTCTGGCCATTTGGTCTATACGCACTAACCATCTACGCGGGAGTAGTTATGGGTATCCCGGCGTCGTGGTATCAGCCGAAGCCTTCGTGACATCAGCAACTGAGTTGCGCGTGCCGGATTGGACTGGAACGCCACTAGGCTAGGTCTGCTTCTGGCCGCGTTCGCAACGTGCAGGTGTGCAAAGGGCGATGGGCCCAGACCCCTGCGCCATAGGACTTAGACTGGCGTGCTGACCTCTCTGTTGTGCCTAGGTGGGGCTGCGACGTGTTGATCTTCGGAGGCCGGGCATGACCCAGGAAAGTGTGTCCGGCCAAATGGGATCGAGCGTGTTGGGTTATGTGGTGCACCCCTGCAGGGAAGTTTATCTATTCGAATAGCCGTGTCCCTCGGTAAAAGGACGACCCAGAGTTGTACCTTGACCTTATGACAACTAGAACCAGATACTTAATAAAACACACCCTTCCAAGTGCCAGATACAACCCGGTGATCGCTCTCTAACAGGACGACGAGGAGAGGATTGCTGGGTAGGATTATGCTATGCAATGCTACTTGGAGGACTTCAATCAACTCTCTTCTACATGCTGCAAGACGGAGGCTGCCAGAAGCGTAGTCTTCGACAGGATTAGCTATCCCCCTCTTATTCTGGCATTCTGCAGTTCAGTCCACTGATATGGCCATTTACACATATACCCATGCATATGTAGTGTAGCTCCTTGCTTGCGAGTACTTTGGATGAGTACTCACGGTTGCTTTCTCCCCCCTTTTCCCCCTTTCCTTTCTTTCTGGTTGTCGCAACCAGATGCTGGAGTCCAGGAGCCAGACGCCACCGTCGATGACGACTACTGCACTGGAGGTGTCTACTACTACGTGCAGGCTGCTGTCGATGACCAGGAGTAGTTCAGGAGGATCCCAGGCAGGAGGCTGCGCCTCTTTCGATCTGTATCCCATTTTGTGCTAGCCTTCTTAAGGCAAACTTGTTTAACTTATGTCTGTACTCAGATATTGTTGCTTCCGCTGACTCGTCTATGATCGAGCACTTGTATTTGAGCCCTCGAGGCCCCTGGCTTGTATTATGATGCTTGTATGACTTATTTATGTTTTTAGAGTTGTGTTGTGATATCTTCCCGTGAGTCCCTGATCTTGATCGTACATGTTTGCGTGCATGATTAGTGTACGATTGAATCGGGGGCGTCTTAGGCAGCCGGTGCGCGATGTCGCTGGAAAGGTATTCGGCGCCGTGCAGCTTTTCGATGTGCTCCTCCGTAACGGAGGAGGCCAACCACTTGTCTCCTCCTCCGGACATGACTGGAGAAGGTCGAGACGAGATGTGCGGACTTGGGCGCTGGAGCTCGAGTGTGCGGAGATGGATAAGCAAAGGAGGAAGAAGGTGTAGGTAAAAAGGTGGATCCTTATCCCCTTATATATAGGCGGACGAAGACTATGCGTCCCCACCGGCCTGGTAAAACTCGCTTATCTCCCAAGCACCACCATGAATGGCACGGTTGGGTTACCCACGTTCGTATTGATGGGAATCCCGGAATAAGGGGAACACGATCTCTGCTTCGACAAGACGTGCCAAGGAAACCGCTTCGCTAAACGCGCTGAGGTGGTATAATAAAAACCGATTCAAGTAAAGGCTTGGTAGTGGCGTGACATCATGCCACAGAATACGTCAGCATATTGAACGTGTGTACATATTATTCTCTCTACGATGGAACGTGGAATTTGTTTTGCAGAGCCGGACACTATCCTGGTGTTCACAATCTTCTATGCATTATTCAGAGGGGGAACCCGCCTTGCAATGCTGAAAAATATGCGCGCCGGACTCATCGTCATTGAAGCCTGGTTCAGGGGCTACTGAGGGAGTGCTAGACTAGGGGGTGTCCGGACAGCCGGACTATCATCGTCAGCCGGACTCCAAGACTATGAAGATACAAGATTGAAGACTTCGTCCCGTGTCCGAATGGGACTTTCCTTGGCGTGGAAGGCAAGCTTGGCGATACGGATATGTAGATCTTCTACCATTGTAACCGACTCTGTGTAACCCTAGCCCTCTCCGGTGTCTATATAAACCGGAGGGTTTTAGTCCGTAGGACACACAACCATTACAACAATCATACCATAGGCTAGCTTCTAGGGTTTAGCCTCCTTGATCTCGTGGTAGATCCACTCTTGTAATACCCATATCATCAATATCAATCAAGCAGGAGTAGGGTTTTACCTCCATCGAGAGGGCCCGAACCTGGGTAAAAACATCGTGTCCTTGTCTCCTGTTACCATCCACCTAGACGCACAGTCCTGCCCGAGATCCGCCGGTTTTGACACCGACAGTAGGGATGAACTTTCTTTGGCCATGATATTTTGAGATGACATAATTGCTTTGATTAGTATGCTTGAAGTATTATTATTTTTGTGTCAACATGAACTTTTGTCTTGAACCTTTCGGATCTGAATATTCATACCATGATTAAGAAGATTTACATTGAAATTATGCCAAAGTATCACTCCGCGTCAAAAATTCTTTTTTATCATTTACCTACTCAAGGACGAGCAGGAATTAAGCTTGGGGATGCCTGATACGTCTCCAACGTATCTATAATTTTTGATTGCTCCATGCTACTTTTTCTACTGTTTTGGACTATATTGGGCTTTATTTTCCACTTTTATATTATTTTTGGGACTAACCTATTAACCGGAGGCCCAGCCCAGAATTGCTGTTTTTTTGCTTATTTCTGTATTTCGAGGAAACAGAATATCAAACGGAGTCCAAACGGAATGAAACCTTCGGGAATGTGATTTTCTCATCAGATAAGATCCAGAAGACTTGGACCCTCCGTCAAGAAAGCCACGAGGCGGTCACGAGGGTGGAGGGCGCGCCCTCCCCCTGGGCGCGCCCCCCTGCCTCGTGGGCCCCTCAAAGCTCCACCGACATACTCCTTCCTCCTATATATACCTATGTATCCCCAATAGACGAGAGACGGAGCCAAAAACCTAATTCCACCGCCGCAACCTTTTGTATCCACGAGATCCCATCTTGGGGCCTGTTCCGGAGCTCCGCCGGAGAGGGCATCCACCACGGAGGGCTTCTACATCATCACCATAGCCCCTCCGATGAAGTGTGAGTAGTTTACTTCAGACCTTCGGGTCCATAGCTAGTAGCTAGATGGCTTCTTCTCTCTTTTTGGATCTCAATACAATGTTCTCCCCCTCTCTCGTGGAGATCTATTTGATGTAATCTTCTTTTTGCGGTGTGTTTGTTGAGACCGATGAATTGTGGGTTTATGATCCAACTTATCTATGAATAATATTTGAATCTTCTTTGAATTCTTTTATGTATGATTGATTTATCTTTGCAAGTCTCTTCGAATTATCCGTTTGGTTTGGCCAACTAGATTGGTAGTTCTTGCAATGGGAGAAGTGCTTGGCTTTGGGTTCAATCTTGCGGTGTCCTTACTCAGTGACAGAAAGAGTTGCAAGGCATGTATTGTATTGTTGCCATCGAGGATAACAAGATGGGGTATTTATCATATTGCATGAATTTATTCCTCTACATCATGTCATCTTGCTTAAGGTGTTACTCTGTTTTTAACTTAATACTCTAGATGCATGCTGGATAGCGGTCGATGAGTGGAGTAATAGTAGTAGATGCAAAATCGTTTCGATCTACTTGTCACGGACCTGATTCCTATATACATGATCATACCTAGATAACCTCATAACTATGCTCGATTCTATCAATTGCTCAATAGTAATTTGTTCATCCACTGTAGAATACTTATGCTCTTGAGAGAAGCCACTAGTGAAACCTATGGCCCCCGGGTCTATTCTCATCATATCAATCTATATCACTTTATTTACTTGCTTTGTTTTTACTTTTGCCTTTACTCTTTACCTTGCATCTATTTATCAAAAATACCAAAAATATTATCTCTATCAGATCTCACTCTTGTAAGTAACCGTGAAGGGATTGACAACCCCTAAGCGTTGGTTGCGAGTTGCTATCGTGTTGTGCAGGTACGAGGGACTTGCGCGTGACCTCCTACTGGATTGATATCTTGGTTCTCAAAAACTGAGGGAAATACTTACGCTACTGTGCTGCATCACCCCTTCCTCTTCAGGGAAAACCAACGCTAGCTCGAGACGTAGCAGGATTCATGGGAATTATCGTCAAGCTAGTTTTCATCGCTCATATGATTCGCGTTCGGTACTTTGATAATTTGATATGTGGGTGGACCGGTGCTTGGGTACTGCCCTTTCTTGGACAAGCATCCCACTTATGATTAACCCCTATGGCAAGCATCCGCAACTACAAAAGAAGTATTAAGGTAAACCTAACCAGCATGAAACTAGTGGATCCAAATCAGCCCCTTACGAAGCAACGCATAAACTAGGGTTTAAGCTTCTGTCACTCTATCAACCCATCATCTACTTATTACTTCCCAATGCCTTCCTCTAGGCCCAAATAATGGTGAAGTGTCATGTAGTCGACGTTCACATAACACCACTAGAGGAGAGACAACATACATCTCATCAAAATATCGAACGAATACCAAATTCACATGACTACTAATAGCAAGACTTCACCCATGTCCTCAGGAACAAACGTAACTACTCACAAAGCATATTCATGTTCATGATAATAGGAGTATTAATATGCATTAAGGATCTGAACATATGATCTTCCACCAAGTAAACCAATTAGCATCAACTACAAGGAGTAATCAACACTACTAGCAACCCACTGGTACCAATTTGTGGTTTTGATACAAGATTGGGTACAAGAGATGAACTAGGGTTTTGAGAGGAGATGGTGCTGGTGAAGATGTTGATGGATATTGACCCCCTCCTGATGAGAGGATCATTGGTGATGAGGATGGTGATGGTTTCCCCCTCCCGGAGGGAAGTTTCCCCGGTGGAACAGCTCCGCCGGAGCCCTTGGTTGGTTCTGCAAAGGTTCTGCCTCGTGGCGGCGGAGTTTCGTCCTGGAAGCTTGCTTCTGATTCTTTTTATGGTAAAAGCCTTCATATAGCAGAAGATGGGCACCGGAGGGCCACCAGGAGGCCCAGGAGACAGGGGCACGCCCAGTGGGGGGGGGCATGCTCCTGGCCAGGGTGTCGGCCCCCTCTGGTATTTTCTTCGTTCAATAATTCTTATTAATTCCAAAAGTGACTTCCGTGGAGTTTCAGGATTTTTGGAGCTGTGCGGAATAGGTTTCCAATATTTGCCCCTTTTCCAGCCAGAATCCCAGCTGCCGGCATTCTCCCTCTTCATGATAAACCTTGTAATATAAGAAAGAATAGCCATAAGTATTGTGACGTAACGTGTAATAACAGCCCATAATGCAATTAATATTGATATAAAAGCATGATGCAAAATGGACGTATCATGCTCTATTTCACGCGTGCTTGATTCAGCGCTCGCCTCCGACTGCCACAATGCGCTACCAGCCTCGACACATCACCCTTGACCTCTCCCTGGCGCTCGCCGACGCTGGAGCCGCTGCAGCAAGCATGGGCACATCGTGGCCAAAAGGCCACAGTGAGCGCGTGCACTTGTCCACTTCTCCAACCGCCTCCTGTGCTCGTCTGCGAGCGTGGGCAAGCTTCTGCATTGCCGCTGAGCGTTTGCCCCCTCTCGTTGGAGGTTCTCGTCGCCATTCGATGTGTGTCCAGAGAGCTCCAGCGGCGACACATCCCCCCCTCCACTCCGGCTATATATAGTGCCCCTCCTCGTTTGCTAGCCACGCACCACTCCACACCACCTCCACGAACACGTAGACGAGCCGAAGCCTGGTCGGGCAGGCCTCTGGCCGTTGCCCCGTCCAGAGGACTCCGGCGATCCCCGCAGTCCAGCCATCGCACTCCGGTGCTTCTCAAGCTCAAGCAGCTGGTTGGGCGGGGCATTGGGGGTCTGCCGGTGCTTCCTGGACCCCGTGGAGCCCTCGGAGCCGCCTCTAGCCATCGTCTTCTTCCTCTGCGGCGAATCCCGTCCGCCAGCGAAGCTTGCGAGCTCAACCGCGACCAGCTCTGGCCACCTCTCGCCAAGCCACGTGTACGGGAAGGTGCACCTCGAGCCCCGCTTCAATTCTATCCCTCTCGTTTAGCCTCAAACCCCCTCGTCGCCGGCATGAGCGCCGGCGAAGCCCTGCCTCCCTCTGATCTCTCTCTCTCTCTTTCTCTCTCTCTCTCTCTCTCCTGATGCACGGGCCCACCTGTCGGCCTCACCACTCACGCCCGAAGCGGTACGAGTGGAGGCGTATTTCCGTTATACGCCTTCAACGTCACCCCCAAGAATTTCTGTTTAATTCAAATTTATATTCAGAAAGTTGACCAAACTTTGACCAGCCACCATTTCTAAACCAAGTCCAAATGATTTGATTCTTTTTGCATTATCTTTATTGCAGAAAGCTCTAGCAGCACACCAGAAGGTGGATTTTTCCTTGCTGCCTAGAATTTCTGGTGATTTTCAGAATATGTTTTGATAATTCTTTTTGTGGTTTAAATTATTTTTCAGAAGGAGAAGCTTGTCTTGAAGCCAACCAAGAGGGGTGTGATCCACCTCTACAGTAAGGCAAGCCACACCAGCATTTGGATGGTGTTATTTCAATATCTATGATTTTCTACTTGAATATGACTCATTATTTGCATTTAAAATTTGATAAATAGCTTTGGTAAATTTCTAGTTATTTTGCCATGGTTGATATGCTTGCTTTAGCTTCTGGTTGAATGCATGAACTTGTTTGGCTAACTACAGTAATATTTTGCACTATGAAAATTGCTATGGAAATTAATGATAGTTATTTTGCTAGAAATGGTTTTATTTAAATAATGAACTAATAAAAATATTGCTTGGTTATAAAAATGATTTATAACCAGAGAAGTTTGATTCTTAGTATTGCAAGATGCATATGTTGTTAAGTTTGATCCATGACCATGAGTTGTTTTCCTTTGCGTGATGAGTAGTTGCATGATTATTTTGATTATATCATGTAGATGATAAAAAGTTTTTATCAAAGCTACACTTGATTAAGTTCAACGTGAATATGATGTTGATCACATCATGGTGCCACTGAATCGGGTTTTTAATTCAGTGTGACCACATTTACCTTATGGGAAGGTCTTTATTTGGTCCTTTGTTGTGGCTGTCACCGGTGCCTCCCGCGAGGGAAGGTTATGGGCGTGCATACCCTGGCCCGGTAGGCAGACATAACCTTGTGTGCTCGTTTTTTTTTATGGTACCTTGTCCCTGTTTGGGACCGTTTTGCCACGACGGTGGCCGTTGGTGTCTTTGATAGACACGGGTGAGGGAGTCCTAGATTAGGGGGTATCCAGACAGCCGGATTATATAATTTGGCCGGACTGTTGGACGTGAAGATACAAGACTCAAGACTTCATCCCGTGTCCGGATGGGACTCTCCTTTGCATGGAAGACAAGCTTGGCAATCCGGATAATAGATTTCCTTCTTTGTAACTGACTCTGTGTAAACCCTACCCCCCCTGTGTCTATATAAACCGGAGGGTTTAGTCCTTAGAGACACAATCATAATCATCATAGGCTAGCTTCTAGGGTTTAGCCTCTAAGATCTCGTGGTAGATCAACTCCGGACTGTCGGATCCGGGGGCTGAAGCGAAAAGGTCCGCCATGACAAATGATTTTTAATCCGGCTAGGGACTACATATGTCCATTGAATTACATAGTCACTTGAACTGACTATATTCTTCCTCTATACCGTCCAACAGGCTATCTAGGTTGCAATCCTGTTGGGAATACTTTGCGGCTAACGCTACCTGGTCATACACCAGACTCACGGGAATTTCTTGCCCATCTTGCCCCGCCGGTCCGACTTCGGCCATATGGTTTGGGTCAAGCTTGGTGTAGCGCATCTTCACCATGGCCCAGGCTTCCCTTGCACCTTGTCGGCAGGCCGACATCTTCCACAACCGGAAACGCCACCGTGCTCCTTGGAACATATCCACGAGCTCTCCCATGCCTTTTGGCGGGGAAGTGGATAGCCACAAGGCCTGGGCAATACCCTGCATCACCTGCCGAACTTGTTCGTGCAGTTGTGAGAGGTCTTGCAGCAAATCGCCTGCGGACGCGGGCATCTCCTCTTCAGGACGGCCCGTCAACTTTCCTACAGATATAAACTCTTTTAATATGCTTCCTCACGGAACTGTACTGCAGTTTGTTTAGGCACTTACCATACATGCCGCGACAAAGCCTTCTGTTCTTCTTCACGGAGTCCTCCAGCTGAGCTCGAACATATGATAGTTCGACGCCCAGCCGGACATTGGCATCTTGGAGATTGTTCTTCTCCTGCCTAACCTGCATAAGCACACGCTCGCCATCCTTCAGCTGTCTTTGGAGATGCGACTCGCAATCTTTTACGATCTCCGGATTCATCCCAGGATTGTCTGCATAATTTTCTGTTAGACTTATGAAGCAAGCCAATTGCTAACTGGTATATTCCTTTAAAATTTCTCTATTGAGATAAGTATTACCAGATGAGGCCTTCTGGGATTCCTCTAGTTTGGCAACTGCGGCCCTCAGCTGGGTCTTGCACTCCTCCAGCTCTTGAGACAAGTGGGTATTCTTATCTACAAGAAACTATGCATAAAATGATCCTTAAATCAGTGTTTCCAACCGTTTCAAGTCTCAGGGGCTACTGCTATACATGCTTATCAAATTTCCTTACCCGTATATCTTTTGCATACTGGTCCGTCGCTCGGGCGAGCCCGCCTTGAGCAGCTCGGATGTATGCATCTCCCGAATTAAAAGCATTAAATGCCTCTTCGGAAAAGATGCTATTGCGAAGCACGGCCCGCCGGTGCCGGTGATTCATGGCACTCTCTACTTCGGTATTCGTGGCGAAGAGCATATCCGCATCTCTGTCGGAGGACAATTCGGCATCGGCCCCGCATTGGCCTCCTCTCTCGAGTCCGGCTCTGGAATCCGGCTGGTGGAGGCGTGATCGGTAGGATCTCCGAATATAGTCCGGCGACTCCTCTTTCTACTAGAACACGAAGGACGCTGTTACATTTCAAACACAATAATCACAGAGCAGGTTTTTGCCATACCTCTGTAATGGCGTTTCGGCCCTAACCGCCTTCCTCTTTAGCCTGCCGGACCCGGACGTCCTTTGCCGATGAGCCCCCAGGGGCTCGGCGCCACGTTCCGATGGTTGTCTCTATAAAAATACGATATTTTATGCATAAGGCATGATATCATAAAGGAATCCTCTTCAGAGGATAAGGTTTCGACTTTGCTTACACGCGATGCAGGTAGCAGTCCGGGATAGTCGGCGGTAATAGCCACCAAGGCGCCACCGCAGCTGGCCTGATAAAATGTCCCGTTGACAAGCTCCACAGTAATATCCGGATCTTCTTCGAGTCCTGGATCGAAGGCCCTTCCGGGGTCCTCTGGCTGTGGGGAGGGGTTGTTGAATCCTTCCACGACCCTCCTCAGTTCCTGCTCAGAAATATCGAGGTAAATGATCGTGATGAAGGACGCCATAATGAATGAAGTGGGGGAAAGAGTGACGACTTACCTAGCTTGGGGGGTTGTACATGGAAAATCCATCCCGCGGTTTAATACAAAGGAATTCTTCTTCTTCCCCTTTGTACAAATCACACAATATTCTCGCCAGAGCAGTGGCGGAGTCCAGACCTTTACGACCACAGCGGGTGGCATCATCTTCCCCGTTGTAGTGCCACATGGGCTTCCCCCGATATTGAAGCGGCTGCACCCCCCGCATTATGCATATTGCTATGACCTCATCTATTGTCAGCCCTGATTTGGTCAGTATCTTTGTCCTGCTCATCAGGAAGTGTACTTCTGTGGTATCCTCCTCTTGGGGGCCCTGAGGGCGCCAACTTCGGCGTGCCTTCAGCGGAGCGTTATTGAACTCAGGGAGGCCCTTCCGGACTGGATCCTGAAGGGGAACGTCATCAACATAAAACCACTCCGAGGGCCAGTTTTCAGGTGCCTTCTTGGGAGTACCGGACAGGTATCCGGTCTCAGCGACGCGCCATATTTCGGCTCCGCCCACTTGACATATGGATTCCCCATGGTTGCGAGGGACGAGGCAGAACAACTTCTTCCATAACCCGAAGTGAGCCTCACAGCCCAAGAATAATTCACAAAGGGTGACGTATCCTGCGATATGCAGCACGGAGGCAGGGGTGAAGTTGTGCAACTGGAGGCCATAGAAATCCAGGAGCCTGCGAAGGAATGGGTGGATTGCAAACCCGACGCCTCTTAGCAGATGCGGGATGAGGCATATTCACTCCCCCAGGGATGGATTAGGAGATCTCTCTGCTTGCTCCCCGCCATTATAGGTGGCTAGTCCGGCTCGGACGGGGACCATGAACGCCAGTGGAAGAAACCCTTGGGTTTGCAACTCTATTAAACGACTTTGAGGAACAGAACATTCTCCCCAATCACCTAGCCTAGAGCTATGGGAGCAAGAGGAGGAGCTGCGGCGATCGGCCATGCTGGAATGATTTTTTCTGGGCGCGCTCTGTTGGATGCTCGCTCAAGGGAAGAAGGTGAGGCTTGGATCTGAGAATCCCCGTCCCTTCAAATAGACGGTTTGCCTGCAGGACCGGGGTAGAAAATGCAAAAATGCCCCGGCTCCTCGTATTCGCTTGACATGTGGAGATGGCCATTATTGAAGCACAGAAGCCGAGGAGTACAACATTGATGGGAAGCCGGACACTATTCATTACAACAGATACTTTGGAGTATTCGAAGATGGAACCCGCCTTGCAATGCCGAAGACAAACTATGTGTCGGGCTCATTGTCATTAAACCTTGTTCAGGGGCTACTGAGGGAGTCCTGGATTAGGGGGTATCCGGACAGCCGGATTATATACTTTGGCCGGACTGTTGGACCGTGAAGATACAAGACTCAAGACTTTGTCCCGTGTCCGGATGGGACTCTCCTTTGCGTGGAAGACAAGCTTGGCAATCCGGATAATAGATTTTCTTCTTTGTAACCGACTCTGTGTAAACCCTAGCCCCTTCCAGGTTCTATATAAACCAGAGGGTTTAGTCCTTAGAGACACAATCATAATCATCATAGGCTAGCTTCTAGGTATTAGCCTGTATGATCTCGTGGTAGATCAACTCTTGTAATGCTCATATCATCAAGTTCAATGAAGCAGGAAGTAGGGTTTTACCTCCATCGAGAGGGCCCGAACCTGGGTAAAACATCGTGTCCCTTGCCTCCTGTTACCATTAGCCTTAAACGCACAGATCAGGATGCCCTACCTGAGATCCGCCGGTTTTGACACCGACAACGGGGCCACCCAAGACCTAGCCCTCAGGGAGTTGGTCGGAGTGGCTGGGGAGAGTGCATGACAAAGGGAGGGTTTCGTCGGAATGGTTTGGTCCACACGTATGGGAGTGCGAGGCCAGCGTTCCATAGTGTGGGTAAAGTGCTGCAGAGTGTAATTAATCTATCGATAGCCGCGTCCTCGGTTATGGGCAAACTCGAAAGTAAGTCACACCATGGATCAACTTTTCTAATAATATTGTAAACTAAGTAAGTGTTGTGATGCATTGTTTCGTGACGAAAGCATGAACACCTGAGGTGCTCAGGAGTGATTGGTTTCAGTTATGACCCAGGTATGGTCACCGTTTGGTTACTCGGTAACCGTCTGGTAAGCGAGTCCATGGGACTCATTGCATGAAATGTTTGTGTTGGTAGTAGTACTTTTGCATTGAACTAATTTGATTAAATATCATGATATTGTTTGTCATCGTACTGACCTGGCGTGTTATGCCAGCTTTCAGGTAGGTCAGTTCGCATCGGAGCGCATCTCGTGTCTAGGCCGTGTTCACGTCGGTGTCCCTGTTCTATAGAGTTCCACTACTAGGGAAAAGCCTATACACAGAATCTTATCAGCAGCGCGCTTCAAAATAACTCACTGCTGCTAACTAGCAGTAGCGCGCACAGACGAAACTCGCTGCTGAGACAAATATAGCAGTAGCGCATCCTCTCAAAGACGCGCTGCTGCTATAATTCCTACGAGGCCGCCCCGTGGCTAGTTATAGCAGCAACACGTTATAGTGACGCGCGTTGCTGCTATGTAGCATAGTAGCAGCGCATTTCTCAGATAAGCGCTACTGCTAAGTTTCCTACAAAAATTTAGTCCCACCTCGCTCCGTGAAGAGAGTTTCTACCACCTTAAATATGTTACTTCTCAAACTTTGACAAGCACTTGATCTTCATTGAACTCTATGTGTAGAATTTGTGGCTGCAATATGAGTGTTCACCTGTTCCTAAACCGGTGAGGACTCATATTGACGAATCAGATTGTACACAAAAAGATCGTTGATGATCAATGTATTTTTGATATATTGAACAAATTCTATTTTTACATGCTGACACGTAGCAGTAGCGCTTTATTGTGAAAGGCGCTGCTGCTAGATAGCTTAGCAGTAGCGTCTTTTCCTAAAGCGCGCTACTGCTAAGCCATTCATCTCCCCATCTCCTCCATTCCGATCTACTCACACACACAGCCACTCAATCCTCTGCGATCCGTCTGCGCCGCGTGTCGGTCCACCCCCGTCGCCCCTCCTCCATTTGCGCCGCGCGCCGTGACCTCCTGCTCCTTGCTGGACACGGTACCGGCCTCCTCCTCCGTCCTCCCTCTCCACTCGCCGCTGGCCGGCCCCTCCTCGCTCCGCCTTCCTCCTCCGTCCTCCCTCAACTGGCCGCGCCGGCCGGCCCCTCCTCGCTCCACCTTCCTCCTCCGTCCTCCCTCAACTGGCCGCGCCGGTCGGCCCCTCCTCGCTCCGCCTTCCTCCTCCATCCTACTCTCTTCTCCCTCCTCGAGTCGCCCCTCCTTCTCCCTCTTGCTCATATGCAACATTTTGATTTAGTTGATATAATTTAGTTGATTTAGTAGGCTAGTTGATTTAGTTGACTTAGAACATTTTGATTTAGTTGATTTAGTAGGCTAATTAATTTAGTTAATTTAGTTGACTTAGAACATTTTGATTTAGTTGATTTAGTAGGCTAGTTCATTTAGAACATTTTGATTTAGTTGATTTATTAGGCTAGTTGATTTAGTTGATTTAGAACATTTTGATTTAGTTGATTTAGTAGGCTAGTTGATTTAGTTGACTTAGAACATTTTGATTTAGTTGATTTAGTAGGCTAGTTCATATGCAACATTTTGATTTAGTTGATATGATTTAGTTGATTTAGTAGGCTAGTTGATTTAGTTGAGTTAGAACATTTTGATTTAGTTGATTTAGTAGGCTAGTTCATATGCAACATTTTGATTTAGTTGATATGATTTAGTTGATTTAGTAGGCTAGTTGATTTAGTTCACTTAGAACATTTTGATTTAGTTGATATGATTTAGCTGATTTAGTAGGCTAGTTGATTTAGTTCACTTAGAACATTTTGATTTAGTTGATCGTTAATCCTTTGCTCATATTGCTTTAGGAAGAATGGCGCCACCACCACCCCACCACTATCTTGACTATGCAAGTCAAGATGCGCCAGCAGCCTTGCAACTGGCAAGCTGTTCGGCATCTACTTCCAGCCAAGTTTTCGTCATGCAGCGGTAAGAAATTAGATGAAATGTAATAACTATTTTATTTTTAGTGTTGGCATTACTGCATTGTGTCATTTTGCTTATTTTACACAGATCGTCCCATGCAATGTGAGGTTGAAATTCAACAAGCTGACAGGAGACACTGTGACATTTGAGGCTCCTGGGGGGGCGTACACTATGGAAGTCGAGAAAGGACGCAATATGTCGCAGATTGGAGGAGATGGATGGGCCCGTTTCGTCGCTCGCATGCATCTTACTAGTGGTGAGTTGATCAGCTTCAACTTCCGAGCAGAAAGACCCAAGCTAGCTGTCATTTATCTCAACCTGGTGATGAAGATGATGAAGATGACGAAGATGATGAAGATGATGAAGATAATGAGGACCCACTCGAAGAAGATGATGAGGACCCACTTCATGAAGCCATCGTAGCTCAAAGAACAAGGCTGAGAGAGGAGGAGGTGTCCAACCTGTGGGACATAATTCCGCCACGTGCTGACTTTGTCGGGGTGCCATTCGTGACCCGCTTGACAAATACCATGGTTGATCGACATGATATGGTATGTTATACTTACAAATGCAAATTAATAGTGTGAATTACTTAGTGTACAGTCCAATGATATGGTATGTTGTGTGGAATCTAGTCGATGATATGTTTTAGTGTAGAGTTCGATCACATGCTTATTAATTGATATGTTTTTCTAATTCAGAAATTGGCAAAGAGCATATCTGTGAGTTATGGTATCGAGCCTGATGAAGAAGGCTCAGCTGGACTACGCCTTACTACAAGGGGCTCCGTCACAACCTGTACTTACCGCGTGGACACGAACGGTCGCACACACTTAAACTCGGTTGGGTGGAAGAAATTCCTCGATGGCAAGAATCTTCGTGTTGGACAGGCCATCCTAATTACTATCAGGAACACCAACCGCCTAGGCTTGAGGATGATGATTGTCTTCGATATCATCTAGAACTACATATGTGTGTGTGGCTATATCATCTAGAACTACATATGTGTGTGTGGCTATATCATCTAGAACTACATATGTGTGTGTGGCTATATCATCTAGAACTACATATGATGATTGTCGTCGATATCATCTAGAACTACATATGATGATGTTCGTTGATATGACCTTGTACTGCTTGAGGATGCATGTTGGCTATGCATGAAATTGTTATCTAGTACTCCCTTCATTCCAAATTACTCGTCGTGGTTTGAACTAAAACTACGACGAGTAATTTGGAACAAAGGGAATACTACCTAGTAATGGTTTATGAATTTGATATCTACTAGCAGTACCTAGTATCTAGTATCTGAAAGGAGAACTGAAAGTGAAAGGGATAATATAATGGGAAAATGATGAAAGATATAGCAGTAGCGAGGGATGGCGAAATCGCTACAGCTAGTTAATAGTAGCGCGTTCGCAAAAAGCGCTGCTGATATCGTCAACAGTAGTAGCGCGGGTTGGGGCCGCGCTACTACTATGAGTTAGCTGTAGCGCCTTATTAGTAGCGCGGCCACCCGCGCTGCTGCTAGCCTCAAAACCCGCGCTACTACTAGGGTTTTCCCTAGTAGTGTTCCCCTATGTCTTTCTTCCACTGTCGCGTAGCTCGTGCGATCCAGGCCCTATCATGTTCATTAAATAATGTGCATACTGTCCAGCAGCACCGTGTGTGCCGCTTGGCCTCGAATCTCGATGTAATATCAGACCTATGTAATCCTCTGGCATCAATAAAGCGGTTGTTTCTGTACCATGTTGTTGTGTATTGCCAGAAGACTTGATCTCTGGGCTGGCAATGCAAGGTAAACCGGTTGCTCTGAGCCAGGGTGCCACAGAGGAGGCCGGCTGGCCCTAGGGGGCGCACCCAAGGAGGGGAGTCCTACTAGGACTCCAAGTCCTAGTAGGATTCCACCAAGAGGGAGAGAGGGAGAAGGAAAGGGGGGCGCCGCCCCCCTTCACCTGTCCAATTCGGACTGCAAGGGGGGGCGCTGCACTGGCTGCCCTCCTCTCTCTCCAATAAGGCCCATGGTGGCCCATTAGTTCCCCCGGGGGGTTCCGGTAACCCCTCTGGCACTCCGGTTTTACCCGAAACCATCCGGAACACTTCCAGTATCAGAATAACATGGTTCAATATATCAATCTTTATGTCTCGACCATTTCGAGACTCCTTATCATGTAATCCTTATCATGTCCGTGATCTCATCCGGGACTCCGAACAACCTTCGGTCATCAAAATACATAACTCATAATACAAATCATCATCGAACGTTAAGCGTGCGGACCCTACGGGTTCGAGAACAATGTAGACATGACCGAGACACATCTCCTGTCAATAACCAATAGCGGAACCAGGATGCACATATTGGTTCCTACATATCCTACGAAGATCTTTATCGGTCAAACTGCATAACAACATACGTTGTTCCTTTGTCATCGGTATGTTACTTGCCAAAGATTTGATCGTTGGTATCACCATACCTAGTTCAATCTCGTTACCGGCAAGTCTGTTTACTCGTTCCGTAATGCATCATCCCGCAACTAACTCATTAGTCACATTGCTTGCAAGGCTTATAGTGATGTGCATTACCGAGAGGGCCCAGAGATACCTCTCCGAAACACGGAGTGACAAATCCTAATCTCGATCTATGCCAACTCAACAAATACCATCGGAGACACCTGTAGAGCATCTTTATAATCACCCAGTTACGTTGTGATGTTTGATAGCACACTAAGTGTTCCTCCGGAATTCGGGAGTTGCATAATCTCATAGTCATAGGAACATGTATAAGTCATGAAGAAAGCAGTAGCAATAAACTAAACGATCATAATGCTAAGCTAACGGATAGGTCTTGTCCATCACATCATTCTCTAATGATGTGATGCCGTTCATCAAATGATAACACATGTCTATGGATAGGAAACTTAAGCATCTTTGATTAACGAGCTAGTCAAGTAGAGGCATACTAGGGACATGATGTCTACTACACAACCTTCTTCTTGTAGACGTTGTTGGGCCTGCAAGTGCACAGGTTTGTAGGACAGTAGCAAATTTCCCTCAAGTGGATGACCTAAGGTTTATCAATCCGTAGGAGGCGTAAGATGAAGATGGTCTCTCTCAAACAACCCTGCAACCAAATAACAAAGAGTCTCTTGTGTCCCCAAGACACCCAATACAATGGCAAATTGTATAGGTGCACTTGTTCGGCGAAGAGATGGTGATACAAGTGCAACATGGATAGTAGATATAGGTTTTTGTAATCTGAAATAATAAAAACAGCAAGGTAACTAAAGATAAAAGTGAGCGTAAATGGTATTGCAATGATGCGAAACAAGGCCTAGGGTTCATACTTTCACTAGTGGAAGTTCTCTCAACAATAATAACATAGATAGATAATATAACAAACCCTCAACATGCAACAAAGAGTCACTCCAAAGCCACTAATAGCGGAGAACAAACGTAGAGATTATGGTAGGGTACGAAACCACCTCAAAGTTATTCTTTCGGATCAATCTATAAAAGAGTTCGTACTAGAATAACACCTTAAGATACAAATCAACCAAAACCCTAATGTCACCTAGATACTCCATTGTCACCTCAAGTATCTGTGGGCATGATTATACGATATGCATCACACAATCTCAGATTCATCCAACCAACATAAAAGTACTTCAAAGAGTGCCCCAAAGTTTCTACCGGGGAGTCAAGAACGTGTGCCAACCCCTATGCATAGGTTTCTACCCGCAAGTTGATCACCAAAACATACATCAAGTGGCACATGATATCCCATTGTTACCACAGATAATAAAGCAAAACATACATCAAGTGTTCTCATAAAAGACTCAATCCGATAAGATAACTTCAAAGGGGAAACTCAATTCATCACAAGAGAGTAGAGGGGGAGAAACATCATAAGATCCAACTACAATAGCAAAGCTCGGGATACATCAAGATCGTGCCATCGAGGAACACGAGAGAGAACATGACAGAGAAAGAGAGATCAAACACATAGCTACTAGTACATACCCTCAGCCCCAAGGGTGAATTACTCTCTCCTCATCATGGATAGCGCCGGGATGATGAAGATGGCCACCGGTGATGGGATCCCCCTCCGACAGGGTGCCGGAACGGGCTCCCGAGAGGTTTTTGGTGGCTACAGAGGCTTGAGGCAGCGGAACTCCCGATCTATCTTCTGTTATGGAAGTTTTAGGGTACGTAGGTATATATGGGTGCAAGGGGTACGTCGGTGGACCTACGGGGTGCTCACGAGGTAGGGGGGCGCGCCCAGGGGGGTTGGCATGCCCCCCACCCTCGTGGGCAGCCCGGGACTCCCCTGACATGCACTCCAAGTCTATCAGGTTGCTTTCCTTCCAAAAATAACTTCTCCAGTTGATTTCGTTCCGTTTTGACTCCGTCTGATATTCCTTTTCCTCGAAACACTGAAATAGGCATAAAACAGCAAATCTGGGTTGGGCCTCCGGTTAATAAGTTAGTCTCAAAAATAATATAAAAGTGGATAATAAAGCCCAATATTGCCTAAAACAGTAGATAAAGTAGCATGGAGTAATAAAAAATTATAGATACGTTGGAGACATATCAAGCATCCCCAAGCTTAATTCCTGCTCGTCCTCGAGTAGGTAAATGATAAAAAAAGAATTTTTGATGCGGAATGCTACTTGGCATAATTTCAATGTAATTCTTCTTACTTGTGATATGAATATTCAGATCCGACAGATTCAAGACAAAAGTTCATATTGACATAAAAATAATAATACTTCAAGCATACTAATAAGGAAATCATGTGTTCTCAAAATAACATGGCAAAAGAAAGTTCATCCCTACAAAATCATATAGTTAGGCTATGCTTCATTTTCATCACACAAAGATGTTCCAACTTCTATACCTCCGATGACAAGCCAAGCAATTGTTTCATACTCAAATAATCTCAAACTTTTTGAACCTTCACACAATACATGAGCGCGAGCCATGGATATAGCACTATGGGTGGAATAGAATATGATGATGGGGATTGTGTGGAGAAGACAAAAAGGAGAAAGTATCACATTGACGAGGCTAATCAACGGGCTATGGAGATGCCCATCAATTGATGTCAACATGAGGAGTAGGGATTGCCATGCAACGGATGCACTAGAGCTATAAGTATATGAAAACTCTACAAAAGAAACTAAGTGGGTGTGCATCCAACTTACTTGCTCACGAAGACCTAGGGCATTTTGAGGAAGCCCATCATTGGAATATACAAGCCAAGTTCAATAATAAAAAATTCCCACTAGTATATGAAAGTGACAAAATGAGAGACTCTCTATCATGAAGATCTTGGTGCTACTTTGAAGCACAAGTGTGGTAAAAGGATAGTAGAATTGTCCCTTCTCTCTTTTTCTCTCATTTTTTTGTTTGGGCCTTTCTTTTCTTTTTTTTGGCCTCTCTTTCTTTAATCCGGAGTCTCATCTCGACTTATGGGGGAATCATAGTCTCCATCATCCTTTCCTCACTTGGGACAATGCTCTAATAATGATGATCATCACACTTTTATTTTTCTTACAACTCAACAATTACAACTCGATACTTAGAACAAAGTATGACTCTATATGAATGCCTCCGGCGGTGTACCGGGATATGCAATGAATCATGAGTGACATGTATGGAAGAATTATGAACGGTGGCCTTGCCACAAATACGATGTCAACTACATGATCATGCTAGCAATATGACAATGATGGAGCATATCATAATGAACGGAATGGTGGAAAGTTGCATGGCAATATATCTCGGAATGGCTATGGAAATGCCATGATAGGTAGGTATGGTGGCTGTTTTGAGGAAGATATAAGGAGGTTTATGTGTGATAGAGCATATCGTATCACGGGGTTTGGATGCACCGGCGAAGTTTGCACCAACTCTCAAGGTGAGAAAGGGCAATGCACGGTACCGAAGAGGCTAGCAAAGGCGGAAAGGTGAGAGTGTGTATAATCCATGGACTCAACATTAGTCAAAAGAACTCATATACTTATTGCAAAAATTTAGAAGCCATCAAAAATCAAGTACTACGCGCATGCTACTAGGGGGACAGATTGGTAGGAAAAGACCATCGCTCGTCCCCGACCACCACTCATAAGGATGCACAAGCCAGGTACACTTCATGTTTCAAATTTTTACACAACTTTAACCATACGTGCATGCTACAGGACTTGCAAACTTCAACACAAGCATTTCTCAAATTTCACAATTACCCAACTAGCACGACTTTGATATTATCACCTCCATATCTCAAAACAATTATCAAGCATCAAACTTATCTTAGTATTCAATTCACTCAAAATAAAGTTTCACATGTCCTGAACACTAAGTATATTAACATTAAGAAAATTACCATGCTATTAATGACTCTCAAAATAATCTAAGTGAAGCATGAGAGTTCATCTATTTCTTCAAAATAAAACTACCACCATGCTCTAAAAGATATAAGTGAAGTACTAGAGCAATAACAAAAACTACTCCGAAAGATATAAGTGAAGATCAATGAGTAGCTAAATAATTATGCAACTATGCGAAGACTCTCTCTCATTTAATAATTTCAGATCTTGATACTTTATTCAAACAGCAAGCAAAAACTAACAAAAGAAAATGACGCTCCAAGCAAAACACATATCTTGTGGTGAATAAAAATATAGCTCCAAGTAAAGTTACCGATGAACAAAGACGAAAGAGGGGATGCCTTCCGGGGCATCCTCAAGCTTAGGCTCTTGGTTATCCTTGAATATTACCTTGGGGTGCCTTGGGCATCCCCAAGCTTAGGCTCTTGCCACTCCTTATTCCATAGTCCATCGAATCTTTACCCAAAACTTGAAAACTTCACAACACAAAACTCAATAGGAAATCTTATAAGCTCTGTTAGTGAAAGAAAACAAAACCACCACATTGGTACTGTAATTAACTCATTCTAAATTCATATTGGTGTAGTATCTATTGTACTCCAACTTATCTATGGCTCATACCCTCCGATACTCCTCATAGATTCATCAAAATAAACAAACAACACATAGAAAACAGAATCTGTCCAAAAACAGAACAGTCTGTAGTAATCTGTATCAAACGTATACTTCTGGAACTCTAAAAATCCTACCAAATTAGGAAGTCCTAAGCAATTCGTGTACCAATCCAGATCAAAAAGAATACAATCAGAAGCACATTTCTGTGAATTAAAAAAACTAACTTACTGGGTGAAAAAGTTTCTGATTTTCAGCAGCACTACTAGGGGAAACCTTATACACAGAACTTTAGCAGTAGCGTGGGTCAAAGAAGCACGCTGGTGCTAAGTAGCAGCAGCCCGCCTGCCGAAACCGTGCTGCAGATAACGTCGTAGCAGTAGCGCGTCTCGCCGCATACACGTTACTACTAAAATTCTCACGGCTTAGCCGATATGGTACACATAGTAGTAGCGATCTATGTGGAACCGCGCTACTGCTACTTTCTTTGTAGCAGCGCGTTTTGCTCTAAACTCGCTACTACTAAAGGATATAAATTAAATGAAAAGCAAATAGAAAGATAATTGAAAATGAAAGAAATAGAAGAAGGTGAAAGGAAAAAAATAAAATGTGAAGAAAAATAAATGAAAAAGGGAAAAAGGAGAAAGTAGTAGCAGCAGCGCGTATCCCAGAATGCGTTGTAGCTAATGTAGCAGTAGCGCGCTTTCAGGAACGCGCTACTACTACTTCTGACTTAACCACCGCGTTCGTCCTTCCCCACGGCCACTTCCCCCAAATCGAACTCCTCCGCTCTCGCCGCCGCCGTCGCCCGTTGGTCGCCGCGCGCTCTCCGCACACCCTCTACGCCGCCCCCGACCCCGGATTCAACGCCGCCCCCGCCCCCAACCTCAACGCCGCCCCGGACGCCGCCCCCGGCCCCGACCTCGACGCCGCCCTCCATCGTGTGCCCGAGCCCCAAGCCCGACCTCGACGCCGCCTGCCCCTCTCTTGTCGCAGGCACCCGATCGAGGTGAGCACGCCTGCTCCTCCCCCTCCCGTACCTCTGCCTAGATAGGGTTATTCAAATTTTAGTTGCATCAAATAGTTAGGGTTCATCTATGGGTGGAAATGAATTGGATACAGATGCGGCTGGGATTTTTTCTTAGGTGATGTTTTCTTAGATGATGAATAAACACTAGTGTAATGCATAATAAAACGAGTAAAATTTGACCTTCTTCTATTTAGTTAGTAAGAACTAGTTAGTAAGAACTAGGTACTAATTAGGTGATTTTTTAGTTAAAGCAATTTTTCCCGCCTCGACGTGGACGATGCCTATCCCGCATCCTCGTCGTCGAGTCGGCGGAGGACGACACCTGCTTGACCAGATCGGCCATGTCCGGGACTGGGCTCCGCCGGGGTGGTACTGGGAGGCGCTACCTACCGGGGGGCGCAGGTTGGTGAGGAGCCAGCCTGTCGTTGACCCGAACCTTCTTTGGTGGCGGTCGCGTGGGCCAGTGACGATCCAGAGGCTCGAGGACTCCGCGGAGGTGGTGCGTCACCGTGTCAGTGAGGAGGACGCGCACGTCCGTCGCTACTTGTTTGCGTTGGAGCACAGGCCGTTCTCCAATACCTGGCAGGTTCTCCGGGGATCTCACTGGAGCTATGATCCCGTGATGGTGCCTTCTCTGTGGGTGTCCACCGCCCGCGCCGATACCCGTCGTGTGCTAGAGTTTTAGTTGTATTAGTGATGTTATATGTATGACACTATTCGTGATGTATTAGTGATAATATTCGACGATGTACTGACGCATGAGATGATTTACTTTTGCTTATTGAATGCATGCTAATTTGAGTCCTATAAGATATTTTGAAATGTATATCTTGTGTTGCTCAATATCCAAGTGGCCGGTCATGTTTGCAGGTTACACCTTCGAGTGGCCTATGTTTTGCCGGAGTGTTGATTCATTTCCGTTCCGGCAAATTTCAGGCGCTCGATATGTCCTATTTTAGCAAAGGTCATGCCGGATTTTTCCGTGAATTTTGGCATGACTTGTGCTAGAATATGTAGGAAATATCGAGTGCCCCGGATTTGTGTTGAGTATCTTGGTAGTTGTCTTCGATCGATTTTCAATTAATGTTTTAACTATGAACATAGGAAATGTCTGACGACGAGAAGGATTTCGGTATTTGCAAATACTGCGAAGACGAGCGCGGCCTGTGCGACGGAATCTTCCTAGATGATGATAGGCGCTTCAGCATCAAGCTGGACGAGAACTTCGAAGTGGATACAGTAAGTCACAACGACAAGTCTTTTTTCGTAATTAAGCATGACATCTGCTTCATTTGCTTCAACTTATATTTTTTTACTATTCTACTAGCGTATCCCCTGCCATGCAAGAGTTTTTGTATTGGATAAGATAGGTTTCAGTCATAGTATGGAGGAAAAGAAAGTTTACTTGAAGACCGAGCATGGTTATATTTTCCATGCAAAGTTATACAATTCAGACGACTACACCTATTTTGGATGCAAAACATGGCGAGCACTATGCAAGACTTATGCATTTGAGCCTGATATGGTTATCACCTTTGATATTCGTCCGGAAGATGATATTGAAGGTAATACCGACATCTGGGTCGATGTGCAAATGCCTCCAGTTATACCATTATGTAAGTTTCTCAACCATATTTATGTCTTTGATATTGTTTATTCAAAAATAGTTGACAACTAATTTGTATTGTCAGCTTATTTCGGTGCAAGCAAACATGTCCAGCGCTTGGTAGACAGGACCGTATACTGTCCTGGGGCTGAACTCAACTGCGAGGAGCTCAGTCATTATGTTTCATGGCTTGAGGATCTTGATACTGTCAAGACAAATTTTCTTCCTGCATTTAGAAATGTTAGTACTGAAAATGTGCGACCAATAGTGTTCGTAATGAACTACGGTCACATCTATTTAGGAAGGATGGTAAGATTTTTACTATTTGTCATCGGTGCATCTTTTCCATACATTATTTTTGAAGCTAAACTTCATTGCTAAGTATGTTACCGTACGATGTTCTTCAACAGGGACTCCCGATGAATGTTGTGCCTTATGGGATCGAGACTAAAGGTACCATGAGTATTATCAGCTTACGGCCAAGATATCCTACAGATTACTTTAGTGCATTCAAGATTAGCGACGGATGCTTAATAGTGCAAGACTGGACCAAATATGTGATGGGGGAGCGCAGAGAAGTACTAGGGGGCAGCAAACAGATGCGCTACCCACGATTAGGAGACAGGTTCATCTGCATGCTCCAGTTTGATCGAGGAGGAGAGCTATACATGTTTTATGTTATTTTACCTAAGAGAGAGCAGCAGGAGTGATTAGCTAGCTAGAAATGAGTTTGAGGATGATGATGTGCTACACTATTACTATGATGATAAAATAGCTAGTGTTGGTGGTAATGACTATGATGATTATTATTAGCTAGTGTTAGTGCTGATTAAATAAATACTGTTGGTGGTAATGACTATGATGATGATTAAATAGCTTGTGCTGGCGGATTAGATTCAAGTGGAGGCAACATGTGGTGCACATCGAAAGTACTACTAGTCCAAACTAGATCAAGTTTGGATTAGTAGTATACTTTTGACATGCACCACATATTGCCTCCACTTGAACCTAATCCACCTTCATTTGACACACTGTTATGGACATAATGATGTAAACCTCATAACAGCTGGTATTGTACCAATATTTGTATGATGGCGCATAAATACACTAAAAATAAAAAAATTAAAAAAAAATACTAGTAGCGATGGAAAGAAAACACGCTGCAAGTAGATACCTTAGCAGTAGCGTGGTACTGAACAAACGCTGCAGCTATTTGTCCTAGCAGTAGCGCGTGCTGGCACGCGTTACTGCTAAGCAATAGCTGTAGCGCCTTATTAGTAGCGCGGCCCCCCGCGCTACTAGTGGGCACAAAACACGTGCTACTGCTAGGGTTTTCCCTAGTAGTGCAGGATAAACACAACTATCACCGTAAGCCATCCTAAAGGTCTTACTTGGCACTTTATTGAAACAAAAGCTATAAAACATAATTACTACAGTAGCATAATCATGTGAACACACAAAAACAGTAAGGATAAATATTGGGTTGTCTCCCAACAAGCGCTTTTCTTTAATGCCTTTCTAGCTAGGCATGATGATGACAATGATGGTCACATAAAAGATAAGAATTGAAACATAACGGGAGCATCATGAAGCATATGACTAGCACATTTAAGTCTAACCCACTTCCTATGCATAGGGATTTTGTGAGCAAAGAGCTTATGGGAATAATAATCAACTAGCATAGGAAGGTAACACAAGCATAGCTTCAAGAATTTAAGCACATAGGGAGGAAACTTGACATTATTGCAATTCCTACAAGCATATATTCCTCCCTCATAATAATTTTCAGTAGCATCATGAATTAATTCAACAATATAACCAGCACCTAAAGCATTCTTTTCATGATCTACTAGCATAGAAAATTTACTACTCTCCACATAAGCAAAATTCTTCTCATGAATAATAGTGGGAGTATCATAAGAGAGTTGAACACTAAAAATTGTTTCCACATTAAAAGAGTAATGTTAAGAAAAAGGATAATCATAATCATGAAAAGATTTGTAAATATAACCATCACTACTTTTTATAGCATAAGTTTCATCACAATAATCATCATAAGTAGCAACTTCGTTCTCATCATAATCGATTGAAACCTCTCCCAAGATAGTGGAATCACTAAATAAAGTTGACACTCTTCCAAATCCACTTTCATATTCATCACAATAAAATTCAACATCCTCCAAAATACTGGGATCACTACTTCCTAAAGTTGACTCTCTTTCGAACCCACTTTCATCAATATAATCATCATAGGTAGGAGGCATGCTATCATCATAACAACTTTGCATATCAAAACTTGGGATGCTAAAAATATCATCTTCATTAAACATAGCATCCCCAAGCTTGGGACAAACATTAATTCCAGCAAATATATTCTCAAATATTTCATCCCATTCAATCATAGCTTCCCCAAGCTTGGGCCTTTCATATCATAAGCATAATCACTCTCATCATTAAAAATATTGATAGCACCAATAGTATAGCAATTATCATCATCACAAGTAGTAGTAGGAGCAACATCATTTGGGAGGGATACCTTTTTACCTTTGTTGCTCCTTCTTTTATTTTTCTTCTTCACATTATGTGTAGGTTCAATCTTCCTCTTTGAGCTCCTTATTGATGAGATTGGTTGAATAGAAAGCTCCCCCTCGTTACCTGATTCATCATAAGAAATAATAGGATGATATTGGGAAGTCTCTTCCCTTTCGTTAGTATTCTCTTCATCCTCTATTTGTTTTCTTTTCTTTATGTAATTGTCAATATAAGGATTTTCAATGCAATTCACCGCACAATACATATAAATCTTCTCTAGATCAAAATCAAGAACTTTATCAAGGGCAAATTTTGGAATATCCTTAGTTATACGTTTCATTTCTTCATAACCCAAAAGAAGGCTAAGCGCTTTATGATGCTCAAGGGTAATCAAATTATAACAATATTTGGAAACGACTTGATCATGAAACAAATAGCATTGGAGCTTTAAATGACCATGTTCATTGCAAAGTTCACAAGGGGCGCGAAAAATATTGAATCTTTCAGCACATTCATCTAGCTCTTCTTGCAACAATTTGGTTTCTAAGTACTTATGCCTCTTGCAATAAATATCTTCTCTATTTAGTGTGTTCATGCAAACGTGCACTCCACAAAAGTTCACATGCTCATAAGATATATTTTCATCATCATAAATGGTGCAATCATCATTAGCTTCATGGATATTCAAAGAATTCGTACTAACGACATTGCAATCATGCTCATCATTCAAAGATTTAGTGCCAAACATTATATAGATTTCTTCTTCTAGCACTTGAGCATAATTTTATTTTCCATCATACTCACAAAAGATATTAAAAAGATGAAGAGTATGAGACAAACTCAATTCCATTTTTTGTAATTTTCTTTCATAAACTAGACTAGTGATAAAACAAGAAACAAAAAGATTCGATTGCAAGATCTAAAGATATACCTTCTAGCGCTAACCTCCCCGGCAACGGCGCCAGAAACTGCTTCATGTCTACTACACAACCTTCTTCTTGTAGACGTTGTTGGGCCTGCAAGTGCACAGGTTTGTAGGACAGTAGCAAATTTCCCTCAAGTGGATGACCTAAGGTTTATCAATCCGTAGGAGGCGTAGGATGAAGATGGTCTCTCTCAAACAACCCTGCAACCAAATAACAAAGAGTCTCTTGTGTCCCCAACACACCCAATACAATGGCAAATTGTATAGGTGCACTAGTTCGGCGAAGAGATGGTGATACAAGTGCAATATGGATAGTAGATATAGGTTTTTGTAATCTGAAATAATAAAAACAGCAAGGTACCTAAAGATAAAAGTGAGCATAAACGGTATTGCAATGATGCGAAACAAGGCCTAGGGTTCATACTTTCACTAGTGCAAGTTCTCTCAACAATAATAACATAGATAGATAATATAACAAGCCCTCAACATGCAACAAAGAGTCACTCCAAAGCCACTAATAGCGGAGAACAAACGCAGAGATTATGGTAGGGTACGAAACCACCTCAAAGTTATTCTTTCGGATCAATCTATAAAAGAGTTCGTACTAGAATAACACCTTAAGATACAAATCAACCAAAACCCTAGTGTCACCTAGATACTCCATTGTCACCTCAAGTATCCGTGGGCATGATTATATGATATGCATCACACAATCTCAGATTCATCCAACCAACATAAAAGTACTTCAAAGAGTGCCCCAAAGTTTCTACCGGAGAGTCAAGAACGTGTGCCAACCCCTATGCATAGGTTCCCAATGTCACGAAACCCGCAAGTTGTTCACCAAAACACACATCAAATGTCACATGATATCCCATTGTCACCACAGATAATCACGGCAAGACATACATCAAGTGTTCTCATAAAAGACTCAATCCGATAAGATAACTTCAAAGGGGAAACTCAATTCATCACAAGAGAGTAGAGGGGGAGAAACATCATAAGATCCAACTACAATAGCAAAGCTTGGGATACATCAAGATCGTGCCATCGAGGAACACGAGAGAGAACACGAGAGAGAGAGAGAGAGAGAGAGAGAGAGATCAAACACATAGCTACTGGTACATACCCTCATCCCCGAGGGTGAACTACTCCCTCCTCGTCATGGAGAGCGCCGGGATGATGAAGATGGCCACCGGTGATGGGATCCCCCTCCGAAAGGGTGCCGGAACGGGCTCCCGAGAGGTTTTTGGTGGCTACAGAGGCTTGCGGCGGCGGAACTCCCGATCTATCTTCTGTTCTGGAAGTTTTAGGGTACGTAGGTATATACGGGTGCAAGGGGTACGTCGGTGGACCTTCGGGGTGCTCACGAGGCAGGGGCGCGCCCCCCACCCTCGTGGGCAGCCCGGAACTCCCCTTACGTGCACTCCAAGTCTATCAGGTCGCTTTCCTTCGAAAAATAACTTCTCCAGTTGATTTCGTTCCGTTTTGACTCCGTCTGATATTCCTTTTCCTCAAAACACTGAAATAGGCACAAAACAACAAATCTGGGCTGGGCCTTCGGTTAATAGGTTAGTCCCAAAAATAATATAAAAGTGGATAATAAAGCCCAATATTGCCTAAAACAGTAGATAAAGTAGCATGGAGCAATCAAAAATTATAGATACGTTGGAGACGTATCAGGACACTCTATTTTGTCTATGTATTCAAACATGTACTAAGTTTCCGGTTATTACAATTCTATCACGAATAGTAAACATTTATCATGATATAAGGAAATAAAATAATAACTTTATTATTGCCTCTAGGGCATATTTCCTTCATGATGTGTGCCTGCTACAACTCTAGCAGGGAGGTACCAAAGTAATCCAGGAGTGAATCACTGGACAGCGGTCAAGAACATCCTAACGTACCTGAAAAGGACTAAGGATATGTTTCTCGTTTATGGAGGTGACTAATAGCTCGTCGCAGCTGGTTACGTCGATGCTAGCTTTGACACTAATCCGGATGACTCTAAGTCACAAACCAGATACGTATTTATATTGAATGGTGGAGCTATCATTTGGTGCAGTTCTAAGCAAAGCGTCATGGTGGGATCTATGTGTGAAGCGGAGTACATAGCTTTTTGGAAGCAGTGAATGAAGGAGTCTAGATGAAGGATTTCATATCCGATCTAGGTGTAATACCTAGTGCATCGGGCCCAATGAAAATCTTTTGTGACAATACTGGAGCTATTGCCTTGGCGAAGGAATCCAGATTTCACAAAAGAACCAAACACATCAAGAGATGCTTCAGCTCCATATGTGATCAAGTCAAGGAGGGAGACATAGAGAATGTGGCAGACCCGTTGACTAGGCCTCTTCCACGAGCAAAATATGATCAGCACCAAGACTCCATGGGTGTTAGAATCATTAGAATGTAATCTAGATTATTAACTCTAGTGCAAGTGGCAGACTGAAGGAAATATGCCCTAGAGGCAATAATAAAGTTGTTATTTATATTTCCTTATATCATGATATATAAATGTTTATTGTTCATGCTAGAATTGTATTAACCAAAAACTTCCTACATGTGTGAATACATAGACAAAACATAGTGTCCCTAGTATGCCTCTACTAGACTAGCTCGTTAATCAAAGATGGTAAAGTTTCCTGACCATAAACATGTGTTGTCATTTGATGAATGGGATGGCATCATTGGACGAATGATGTGATGGACAAGACCCATCCATTAGCTTAGCAAATGATCGTTAATTTTTATTCATATTGCTTCCTTCATGACTTATACATATTCCTTTGACTATGAGATTATGCAACTCCCGAATACCGGAGGAACAACTTGTTTGCTATCAAACGTCACAACATAAATGGGTGATTATAAAGATGCTCTACAGGTATCTCCGAAGGTGTTTTGCTGGGTTGGCATAGATCGAGATTAGGATTTGTCACTCCGAGTATCGGAGAGGTATCTCTGGGCCCTCTCGATAATGTACATCATAATAAGCCTTGCAAGCAATGTGACTAATGAGTTAGTTACGGGATGATGCATTATGGAACGAGTAAAGAGACTTGCCAGTAATGAGATTGAACTAGGTATGAAGATACCGACGATCGAATCTCGGGCAAGTAACATACCGATGACGAAGGGAATAACGTATGTTGTCATTACGGTTTGACCGATAAAGATCTTCATAGAATATGTGGGAACCAATATGAGAATCCAGGTTCCACTGTTGTTTATTGACCGAAGAGGTGTCTCGGTCATGTCAACATAGTTCTCGAGCCTATAGGGTCTGCATGCTTAACGTTTGATGACGATTTGTATTATGAGTTATGTGTTTTGGTGACCAAAGATTGTTCGAAGTCCCGGATGAGATCACGGACATGACGAGGAGTCTCGAAATGGTCGAGAGGTAAAGATTGATATATTGGACGATAGTATTCGGACACCAAAAGTGTTTCGGAATGTATCGGGTGGGTATCGGAATACCGGGGGGCGCGGGGGGGGGGGGGGGGGGTGGTTACCGGAACCCCACGGGGGAAGATATGGGCCACATGGGCCATAGGAGGGAATCAAGCCAGCCCACAAGGGTGGCCTTCCCCCCAAGGGAGGAGTCCGAATTGAACTAGGGGAGGGGGCGCGGCCCCACTTTCCTTCTCCTCCTCCCTCTCCTTCCCCCTTTCCCCTTCCGGTAAAAGGAAAGGGGGGCGAATTGGACTAGGAGTCCAAGTGGGACTCCTCCCACTTGGCGCGCCCCTAGGCCGACCTCCTCCCCTCTCCCTCCTTTACATATAGGGGCGGGGGGGGGCACCTCTAAGACACATCAATTGTACTTAGCCGTGTGTGGTGCCCCGCTCCAACGTTTACTCCTCCGGTCATATTGTCGTAGTGCTTAGGCGAAGCCCTGCACGGATAACTTAACCATCACGGTCACCATGCCGTCGTGCTGACAAAACTCTCTCTCGACACTTTGCTGGATCAAGAGTTGAAGGGACGTCATCAAGCTGAATGTGTGCAGAACTCGGAGGTGCGGTACGTTCGGTACTTGATCGGTCGAATCGAGGATACGTTCGACTACATCAACCGCGGTAAACTAATGCTTCCGCTTTCGGTCTACAAGGGTACGTGGACACACTCTCCCCCTCTCGTTGCTATGCATCTCCTAGATATATCTTGGATGAGCGTAGGATTATTTTTGAAATTGCATGCTACGTTCCCCAACCGTTTCTACCTCGACCTCTACTGTGTAGTTGTGTGCATGTGGGATTCCACAACTGCGATGCTTGCTTGATGCTTGGGATTCTTCACCGACAGTTTCTACAGGTTCCATGACTGAATCTTCTGGCAATGAGAAACCACCTTCTACCCATTCAGGTACACCCCCATGGATTCTTGATACTGGAGCATATTTTCATATGACTTATGATTATTCCACTTTGACCTCCATTCGACCTGTCGAGTCTCCTGTTCGCGTTCTTACAACAGATGACACTCCCCTCCCTGTAGCTAGTAGAGGCACTCTTAGCACTTCTTCATTTCATGCTCATGTTCCTCGACTTACCATGCAACTCATATCTGGTGGTCAGATTGTAGACTCTAGTTGTAGGGTCATTCTCGACTTTGATTCGTGTTCTGTTCAAGAACGTCGCACGGGCGCTCTGCTTGGTGCTGGCCCTTGATGCTTTGATGGTCTCTGGGAGCTTGACTGACTTTGTCTTCTCTCTACTGCCACCGCCACCAGTCTCACAGCCCATGTTACTGCATCTACCAGCTCTTTTCAATAGTGGCACCATCATCTTGGCCATCTATGTGGTTCTCGTCTCCCATCTTTGATTCATCGCGGTGTTCTGGGGTCTGTCTCCAGTAATGCTTCGTTGGTTGTCTAGGTTGTAGGCTTCGTGAGCAAATTCCAGCTACGCTATCCTCATAGTGAGTTAGTGTCGAGCGCCCTTTTGATCTCGTTCACTCTAATGTTTGGGGTCCGGCTCCCTTCCCTTCGAAAGGGGGTCATTGCTACTATATTATCTTTATAGATGATTTTTCTCAGTACACATGGATCTATTTCACGTCTTCCCATAGTGAGGTCTTATCTATATACAAAAAATTGCTGCCATGGTTAATACCCAATTTTCTACTCCTATTTGTGTTTTTTGCGCAGCTTAAGCTGGTGAGTATATCTCCCACACGCTGCAAGGATTCCTTGCTGAGCAGGGTACTCTTGCTCAGTTCTCTTGTCCTGGTGCTCATGCTTAGAACGGTGTGGCAGAGTGCAAGCATCGTCACCTTCTTAAGACAGCATGTGCGATGATGATCGCTGCCTCTCTTCCACCTCACTTCTGGGCTGAGCTTGTTACCAGTTCAACCTATCTCATCAACATTCAGCCATCTGCTGCTCTACAGGATGGTATTCCTTTTGAGCGTCTTTGTGGTCGTTCTCCTCATTATTCGGAGCTTCGTTTGTTTGGTTCTGCTTGCTATGTTTTGCTTGCCCTTCGTGAATGCACCAAACTGACCACTCAGTCTGTTGAGTGTGTCTTTCTCTGATACAGTGATGAGCATAAGGGCTATCGGTGTTGGGATCCCGTCGGTCGCCCGATGCATATTTCCTGGGATGTCCTCTTTGACGAGTCTCGTCCGTACTACCCTCGTCCATCCTCCTTGGCCTTTTCCATGGAGGACATCTCTTTTCTTACCTTTCCAGATACACCTCCCTTTATGCCCACTATTCCTACTCCTTGTCTTGCTGTTGCAAATTCGACGTCATCCTCTCCTATGGTTTCTTCTCCTCCCCCATCGTATGACTCTCCACCTTCATCGCCGATACCTTCCTCTTCTCCACCTTCATCACCGATACATTCTCAGTCACTACCTCTAGTGATTCCACCTCTCCCCTCCTTTCTTTTCCATTATACTCGTTGTTGACATGTTGCGGATGAGTCTATTGATGTGCCCTCTCCTTCTGATGTGTCGTCTTCCTCCTCTCAGCCGACTTATGGTCTTCATTCTTGGCCTTGTCCAACCCCTGATCAACACGTGGGATCTTGTTTCTCTTCCTCTTCATGTTTGCCCCATCACTTGTAAGTGGTTCTATAAGATTAAGACTCACTCTGATGATTCTCTTGAGCGTTATAAAGTTTGTCTTGTGGCTCATGGCTTTCAGCAGGAGCATGGTCGTGATTATGAGGAGACCTTTGCTCCTGTGGCCCATATGACCACTGTTCGCACACTTCTCGCCATGGTCTCTATTCTCCACTGGTCCGTGTCTCGGCTAGATGTTCAGAATGCCTTTCTTAATGGTGAGTTGCGTGAGGAAGTTCATATGCAGCCACCACCTGGGTATTCAGTTCCTGATGGCATGGTTTGTCGTCTTCATCGCTCTCTCTATGGCCTTAAGCAAGCCCCCACGCCTGGTTTGAGCATTTTGCCTCGGTTGTCACGACAGCTGGTTTTTCACCCGGTGTTCATGATCTAGTGTTGTATGTCCACCTTTCTGCTCATGGCCGCACTCTTCTTCTTCTATATGTTGATGACATGATCATCACCGGCGATGATCTTGGGTACATTGCCTTTGTCAAGGCCCATCCCAATGAGCAGTTTTCTACGTCTGATCTTGGTCCACTTTGTTACTTAGGATTAAGATTTCCTCCACCTCTGATGGCTTTTTTATTTCCCAAGAAAATTATATCCAGGACCTTCTTTCTCGTGCGGCTCTTAGTGTTGAGAGCACTGTTGAGACTCTTATGGAGCTTAATGTTCACCTTGATGCTACTGATGACGAGCCCTTGTCTGATCCGACTCGTTATTGTCATCTTGTTGGAAGTCTCGTCTATCTCGCTATCACTCGTCCGGATATCTCCTATCCTGCACATATCCTAAGTTAGTTTGTTTCTTCTCCCACTTCGGTTCACTATAGTCACCTTCTTCGTGTTCTACGATATCTTCGTGACACGATCTCTCACCATCTATTCTTTCC
Source organism: Triticum aestivum (assembly GCF_018294505.1). Taxonomy (NCBI): domain Eukaryota; kingdom Viridiplantae; phylum Streptophyta; class Magnoliopsida; order Poales; family Poaceae; genus Triticum; species Triticum aestivum. The sequence continues at coordinate 785,309,164 of NC_057798.1, forward strand.
TCTTTCCAGCTCGTTACAGCTCTAGGCCTATTCGGATGCTACCTGGGCTAGTGATCCTTTGGATCGCCATTTACTTTCTATTGTCTTCATCCTCCTCCACTTATTTCGTTCCGCACATCTTGCTTTGCTATTCCTATCCCAAACTTTGATTCTTCCATTGTTCTTCTCCAATTATGGTTGTTTGATCCTTACTTTCATTACATCTGAGCCAATCATAGGTCAGGTCATAACACTATGGTTGAGTACGGTTGTGATCCCATGCTCCAGTACCATGTGGTGCGTCAGATCAGGAACGGAGCTACATGATTAAAAATGCTTGCCTTCAGTTATCGAACATGCAAAGTACAATCTATGTCAAGGTGCAGTGTGTGTAGTTTGTCCCCGCAACTTTGGGCACCTGATGCCTAGGCGGCAGCGTCATCACGATGGATTGCTCAGCAACCTGCCATGACGGCGATGGATCTAGCTAGATATATCTAGCTATTGTCGAGTAGCACAACGAGGGAGTGCATCGGCGATATCCTGTATTTCTGTCCTGTGAGCGAGCTCGAAGAGGAGGGATATGGTCGGAAAGAAATCATATAGATAGAGAGAAGGGAGCCTGCGTCGGCAACTGGACAGTTAACACGGTCAAAATTGTCCTACTCAGCAACAACAGGCTCTTCTCGTGGGTTGACTCTGTTGACACCAGATTTTGGCACGGTCAAGGACTTGATTAAGATGTCCTCAAATGGAGAAGTGATCCACATGAAAAAGTTTCATATTGTCGATAGGAACATCTTTGAGGTTTGGGCCATCGCCATCCGACCTCATCTCCAGGGCCGAAACTATGCTCAAAGTATTAAGATTTTGTATTCAGAGTATTGTCCGGCCAATTAAGCCTCCAAGACGACATCATATGCGAAAAGTTTCTACACGGATTGTCTTCGCCTCGTCGAAACAATCGGTTCTGATACAAAAAACGTCTCAATCAGAGTTCGTATGAAAAAGCTAGAGCCAAAATAGTGTGCTGCAAAATTTTAGCTCGGAAGTTTCGGGCAAAACTTCCGGGGAGGTTCCGGGCTAAACATAGAGTTCGCACGCGGTGCGCCCCGAAAGCTGGACTTTCAACATTATCTGCAAATTTGCGGACCAGAATTTGTCCCCCAGATGACCTCGGATGAAAAAGTAATCAACTAATGAATTTTTCTCCATTGCAAGATCCACAACTTTTCTTTTTGGACCATCGTGATCCGAGGCCATGTGCGACCTACACGAGCGGTACAAGAGGGCTACTTGATGTAATTTTAGCCCGGAAGTTCCTGGCTGACCAGAAGTCCCGGCCCTCGTAGTCTGAGTTAGGTTAACTATTGATGTTTTGGACGGGATTTGAGTCCTTTTCTTGTACGAAAAGTCCAACAACCTCATATATATGTAAGGGGTGACGGCCGATTGAATAACAACACACAATCGCAACGCAACTACCACTTTTTTCATCTACGTTTTCTCCTTCACCTGTTCTTGCTCCCTCATTCTTCATCGTTCTTCGTGTTGGAGAGCTGCGAATCCCGAGGCTCTAGGGGTGGCCTGATTGACCTAGGGTAGCCCATAGCCGCTGCACTCCCCGACGGGGTCCCTCCCGGCAGTGTGGGGTTTCGGGTCCTCAAAAGTTCTCTCCGGTCGTCTTGCGCATCGCGATTCCGGTGAGACTCCTTCGACGTGAGCTGTGGTGCATCACCCTCGGTGTCGAGGGTACACGTGACGTGTTCGTGCGCGAACACACTTTTTGGCGACTCCGCTGGGGAAAAAGATCAATCATCATCATTTATCATGCCCGGCAACGACAAGATTCCCAAGCCCTCGGAAATCAACGCCGATAACATAATCAACCCCAATTTTGAGGAGTTATTGGAGGAACATCACCAAGCTTATGAGGAGTACAAGAAGGTGCGTGAAGAGAAGGAGATGCAGGAGTTCCTTGCTAAGTTCAAGAAGGATTGTCAAGGCAACATCACTACGATTGGTGAAATCAAGTTTCCTCCTCTTCATGATGAACAGGTTAAACCCTCTGTGAGTAATACCTTCTCTCCCGAGGTATGGGCTGAAATTGATAGTCGTATTACTGGTAGCAATAATATTTTATATGAAATTTTCTTGGAAAATAGTAAAGCTCAAAATAGTATGCCTCAATCATCTAGTGGTAATGTTGGTGTACCTATTACCGCAGAAATCCCTAATCCAACTATACCTATTCCATCGGCGCCTCCTGTGCCGATGAATAATTATCCTAGCCCAACAATGTTGCACCCATTAATCCTATCATGAGTATGCCAAGTTTGGTGGTGACGCCGAACCAAACCCTACCTATAAATGCCAATGTTGTTGGATCATTGCCAAATTACAATTTGGCATACTTGCCACAATTCACACCTGTAGCAACTAACCCTACTCCTCCTATACCAATGCCACAAGCTTCATCGTCCACTACGGATGATGGTCTAGCTAATCTTAGAGAGGAGCTGGATAAGATGCTCCGAGAGAATTTTGGAGTTGAATTACCGAGGAACCGTATTTACCAAAGCCATATACAGAATACTTTGATGCAATTCAATGCCCTCTAGGATATAAAATTCCAGATTTTGTTAAGTTTAATGGAGAGGGCACAAAAACCACATGGGAGCATGTTAGTCAGTACTCGGCACAATTGGGTGAAGCAGGCTTACTAAATGAATTGAAAGTGCGTTTATTTCCTTTATCTTTAACCGGTATCTCATTTTCATGGTTTGCCACTTTACCACATGGTTCTATTCATTTATGGTCGCAACTAGAACAAAAATTTCATGATCATTTTTATAGGGCGATAATGAGCTTAAGTTGTCACATCTTACATCGGTTAAACAAAAGCATGATGAATTGGTCTCCGATTACGTCAAGAGATTTAGAGATTCAAAAAACCGGTGTTATAGTTTGGTGATAACCGAGAGAGATTTGGCTGATCTTGTGCTTAGTGGTTTGAGAACTCACATTAGAGAAAGGCTAGAAGGCTATGAGTTTTTAAATATCGACCAAGTCATACAAAGGGCTTTGGCTCAAGGAAGATGAAGCAAAGGTCTTAAAGAGGTGCATAGGTATAAAACTGATTGTCCTAAGATGAATATGGTTGAGTATGATAGTGAGCACTCAGACGTTGAAGGTGATATTTATGCTACTGAATTTTTTTGGCCATCTAAGGCGAAACCATTTACTTGCAATGATTTAAAGCCAATTCATATGTATCATGATGAAGAGATGAAATTTACTTTCAACATTGCTAAGTGTGATAGAATATTTTATGCTTTGTTGCAAGCGAAGATTATTAGAATATCTCATACTTTAGCACCGTTTGAAGAGCTGAAACGGCGTGCTTATTGCAAGTATCATAATTCTTTTTGTCATGCTACTAATGATTGTAATGTTTTTGATGACATATACAATCGACCATTAATGACGGATGATTGAATTTTTTTGAGATGCAAGTTGATAAGCAGCCTTTCCCAATGAACACCATGGATTTGGAGGGGAATAAGATGTTAATTCGGCCCAACATAGCCGAATCAGCTAATAAGAATAATATTGTCACTGGTGAGCCCAGGAAAAATAAGGATAGTGACATGGTCTTGGGGAGACTAGTTGTGCGTGACAAGCAACCCAGTGGCAACGAGATAATCAAGATCACCATCAAGAATCCTACACTCCGGGGGCAACCACAAGTGCAAGAAAACACTCATGTCAAATTTGTTAAGCCCAAGAGTCCAGAGGTTGGCAAGTGGAAGACTAATGAAGCTAAAGTGCAGCGCAAGATCATCAAGCCAACTTTTGATATGTTGCTATCAAAATATACTAGTTAAGCGGCCGGTTCTAGCTCTAACCAGTCATCAAATTTAAAGCGCTCAAGGTCACCTCCTCGGGAATAATTTCAGCATCATGCAAGGCCATATGGGTCGTGGGGACCAGGACCCTGGATGGCGCCACCCCTGTATGCGCCATACTACATGGGAGACTTCAATGGAGGATGGGGGCAGCCCCCAATGGCCCCTTATGCTTTTCATCCGGGTTGGGCAGAACCAAGGAGGCTCGTTCATGAGAGGCTTTCTTATCCCACACGAGTCCATTTGAACAATGGTGTCAATCGACCAATAATGAAAGATAATCAAAAAAGGGTCAGCAGGCAAGTGTGGCGTGCCAAATCACCAAGTGCTGAAATTTCAGAGCCTAGCAAGCGAAAGGAGAAGAATACTAGTGCTGAAACTATTATGATAGGCACTAAAAAATTAATAATCAAAGAGCCGATAATTGTTGATAATTCGGCTAATTCTAATACAGATGTGGCTGCAGTCCAACAAGGACCCATGGCTAATGATCATGAAGCTAGGACAAGCAAGGCCAAGTCAAGGGATCCAAAATATACTCAGCCTAAGTGGTGTCCTTCCGGTCTGACCAAGGCACAAAAAAGAAGATTGCAGTGCATGAGGAGTCATGAGAAGGAGGAACAAGATGCAGAGAAGCTAAGGGATAAATTATTCAATGAAAGCCATCCCATGGTACCCCCAAAACAACTGTGGAGGCCAAAGCAAAACATAGCAGCTTCTGCATTGATCATAGCAACACCTACACCACCAACAAAGGACGATGCGGCTACTATTACATCGTCCATTTTGCCTACTACTTCCTCTTGGAGATATTTTGGAGTTAGTGGACATGCTTGCGGAAGGAGATGAAATGCTTGATTATGAGTCTACACCGGTTCATGAAGGTATGGATATTAATATGGTGTATTACTTACCCGCTGAATTTCGTGCTATAGATGAAGAAGGGGAAGTAACTCAGCTAGATTTTGGTCCTAAAAATGCTATATTCGAGAATCCAAAAGAACCGGTGACGTGCATGAAGCCATTGTTCCTTAAAGGTCATATTAATGGATCGCCGGTGGCTAGAATGCTTGTCGATGGTGGTGCTGTGGTGAATCTTATGACATATTCAGTCCTCAAAAAATTGGGGCTGCGTGATGAAGAGTTAATAAAGACCAACATGGTGCTTAATGGATTTGAAGGCAAAGAGAAAACTGAAGCCAAAGGTGTAATGTATGTTGAGCTTACAGTGGGAAGCAAGACTTTGGCTACCGCATTCTTTGTCGCCAGGTGCAAGGTAACTACAATGTGATATTAGGCCGCGATTGAGTTCATGCAAACCAATGCGTGCCATCTACTATGCAACAGTTTTTAATTCAATGGGTTGATGATGAAGTAGAAGTCATTCATGCGGATAATTTGGTGCTGTTTTGACTCAAGAGACCGAAGGAAAGGAGCATGCTATTACTTATTTGAGTCGACACATATTAGACGCCAAGACAAGGTATACATCTATTGAGAAATTATGCTTATGTTTATATTATGCTTGCACAAAATTGAGACATTATCTAGTGCCTAGTACTTGCATTATAGCTTGTCAAACCGATGTCATCAAATACATGTTGTATAGGCCAATTCTTAGTGGTAGAATTGGCAAGTGGGCTTATGCTTTAATTGAATATGATTTGGCTTATGAATCTCTGAAATCCATGAAAGGCCAAATCATCGCTAATTTTATTGTTGAGCATCGGATTGATGACAAGTATGATATTGATATAAACCTTGTCTCGTTAGTACCATGAAGATTATATTTTGATGGTTCAGTTTGTAGCAATGGCCAAGGTGTTGGTATTGTTTATATATCACCTCATGGTGCTGCTCTTGAAGCCTCATGCCGCTTAGAGTATTTTTGCACAAATAATCAGGCTGAATATGAAGCATTGTTATTCGGCTTAGAGATGTTACTTGCCATAGGTGCTACACATATTGAGGCTTTTGGTGATTCATTATTAGTAGTGCAACAAATATCCAGAGTCTTTCAATGTTTTGATGAACCACTTAATGTTTATCTTGATAAATGTCTAGATATAATTTTTACTTTGGATTATTTTAGCATTGCTCGTATATCTAGACATGACAATAGAAGAGCAAATGGGTTGGCACAACAAGCATCCGGCTATCATATTGATCATGGCATGTTTCATATTTCTCAAAGGCCGATGCCTAGTCTTGCCAACATAGGGGAGGCTGAACCGGAGCCCACCGTTTCGGCCAGTAATGAAAAAATTTATGCAGGAGAAAATCAAGACTAGAGGAAACCCATTATTGATTATTTGTGTGATCCTAGTAAAAGGGTGGACAGGACTGTTCAGCGTGTGGCTTTTAAATATACAATGAGAGATGATGATCTCTATCGCTGAACGGTTGACGATGTTCTTTTTAAGTGTTTGGGCGAGGACCAAGCAAGAGTTGCTATGGGAGAGGTTAATGAAGGGATTTGTGGAACTCATCAGTCGGCTCCCAAGATGAAATGGTTATTACGACGTGCTGGGTTTTATTGGCCGACGATGATTAATGATTGCTTCAGGTATTATAAAGGATGTGAAGGTTGTCAAAAGTTTGGTGATATTCAGCTGGCTCCTGCTGCTGTGTTACATACTATTATCAAGCCGTGGCCTTTTAGAGGTTGGGGATTACACTTTGTTGGAGAGATTCATCCTTCTTCTTCAAAAGGGCATCGGTTCGTGTTGGTGGCAACTGCTTATTTCACTAAATGGTTTGAGGCAATACCACTCAAAAATATGATGCATATGGAGGTAATTCAATTCATAACTGAGCACATTATTCATAGATTCGTCATTCCTCAAACGTTAACTACAGATCAAGGTTCATCTTTTATGTCGCATCAAGTTAGAGAATTTGCAGAATCATATAAGATAAAGTTGCTCAATTCCTCTCCATATTATGCCCAAGCCAATGGACAAGCTGAGTCTAGTAATAAGACATTAATCAAGCTCATGAAGAAGAAGATTGAGGATAACCCAAGGAGATGGCATGAGCTATTGTCCGGATCTTTGTGGGCACACAGAATCTCAAGGCATGGTGCTACAAAGGTAACTCCATATGAGATCGTATATGGTCAAGAGGCTGTTTTACTAGTGGAGGTGAATTTGAATGCTTTGAGAATAGCTAAACAAAATGATTTATCGGGGGTAGACTTTTATAACTTGATGATGGACAATATTGATGAAGTTGCAGATGAATGTCTGGCGGCTTTGAAGGCCATAGAGAGAGATAAGTTGAGGGTGGCAAGAGCCTACAATAAGAAGGTCAAGTTGAAGAATTTTCAAGTTGGCGATCTTGTGTGGAAGGTGATTCTACCAATTGGTTCAAAAGATAGAAAAATTCGGGAAGTGATCTCCAAGTTGGGAAGGTCCTTTTAAGATTACAAGAGTAGTTCCCGAAAACTCATATTTGATGGAATCCTTACAAGCCACATTGTTACCTCAAGCTCTCAATGACAAATATTTAAAAAAGTATCACCCAAGTGTGTGGCAAGAAGCCTAGATAGGCGACAGCCGATATATAACTATCTCCCTAAGCAAAGACATGGCCGATATATAACTATCGCCCTAAGCACATGTAAATGGCCGATGGAGTGTTGACATCGTCCTTAGAACAAACTCTGGGAAAAATATTTTTCGGAATCCAAGTTTTTCCGAAAAACAGGGAACCATGTGTTGACACCAGATTTTGGCACGGCCAAGGACTTGATTAAGATGGCCTCAAATGGAGAAGTGATCTACATGAAAAAGTTTCGTATTGTCGATATGAACATCTTTGAAGTTTGGGCCATCGCCATACAACCTCATCTCAAGGGCCGAAACTATGCTCAAAGTATTAAAATTTTGTATTCAGAGTATTGTTCGGCCAATTAAGCCTCCAAAACGACCTCATATGAGAAACATTTCTACACGGATTGTCTTTGTCTCGTCGAAACAATCAATTTTTATATAAAACACATCTCAATCGGAGTTCATATGAAAAAATTAGAGCCAAAACAGTGTGCTGCAAAATTTTAGCCCGGAAGTTCCGGGCAAAACTTCCGGGGAGGTTCCGGGCTAAATAGAGAGTTTGCACGCGGTGTGCCCCGAAAGCTGGAATTTCAACATTATTTGCAGATTTTCCGTCCAGAATTCGTCCTCCAGATGACCTCGGATGAAAAAGTGATCAACTAATGAATTTTTCCATTGCAAGATCTACAACTTTACTTTTTGGACCATTGCGATCCGAGGCCATGTGCGACCTGCAGGAGCGGTGCAAGAGGGCTACTTGATGTAATTTTAGCCAGGAAGTTCCGGGCTGACCAGAAGTTCCGGCCCTTGTAGTCCAATTTAGGTTAACTATTGATGTTTTGGACGGGATTTGAGTCCTTTTATTGTAAGGAAAGTCCAACAACCTCATATATATGTAAGGGGTGACGGCCGATTGAATAACAACACACAATCGCAACACATCTACCACTTTTTTCATCTACGTTTTGTCCTTCGCCCGTTATTGCTCCCTTGTTCTTCGTCGTTCTTCGTGTTGGAGAGCTGCAAATCCCGAGGGTCTAGGGGCGGCCTGACCGACCTAGAGCAGCCCATAGCCGCTGCACTCCCCGACGGGGTCCCTCCCGGGATGTGGGGTTTCGGGTCCTCTAAAGTTCTCTCCGGTCGTCTTGCGAATCGCATTTCCGGTGAGACTCCTTCAATGTGAGCTGTGGTGCATCACCCCGGTGTCGAGGGTACACGTGACGTGTTCGTGTGCGAACAGAGTCCTGAATGGTATGTAAAGTTGGGAGAATATCATATGAAATCAATGTTGAAAGAAAACTTCGAGGAAACCATGTCTGAAAGTTACAAAAAAACTAAAAAAAATGTGGGATGTTAAGAGGATGATGTTCTATTGTCATGTGAAATTTCAAGTAAAAACACATTTCGGGAAGCGAGCTATGAAAAATACAAATTCAGCAATGAGTAATGTCGTTACTGTTCGACACTATTCAATGTTGATTTTGTCTTTTTCATAGCTTACATCCCGTAACATGTTTAAACTTGAAATTTTGCATGACAATAGAACATCGCCTTCTTAACATCCCATTTTTTTGAGATTTTTTCAAAACTTTAAAACATCACTTTCTTGTGGTTTTCACCGGTTTCCGCCAAATGTTGGTTTCTGTATGATATTTTGGAGGGTGCGAATTAACCTGTTTGGAAATTAAGCATTGAGTCCTAAACCAAACGAAGAGTTGAGTTTGAAAACTGGACTTCACTCACCTTGCAAAGGTCGAATTCTGCCTGTACCTTTCTGGGAATGACCAACATCATAGGCACTGAAGCCAAATGGAGCCGGCCATGGTGCTGATGAGAAAGTTGATCTCCAGCTGCCTGTACTTCGACACAGCAGACGCCACTTGATGCCACCAATTAGCAAGCGAACAACGTCCATTGGGGGTGAAATGGTGCAGCCGAGATAGCCGAGGAGGATGTTGTACCAAACTTTTCGGGCGAAGGGGCACGCCATGAGCAAATGACGTTCATCTTCCGGTTCCTAACAACAGAGCCACAACTCGGGGGATGCGGCATCTGACTCCCCGCAAACCGATCTGTTGTGTACAACCTGTACCTAAGGGTTAGCCAAGTGAAGATTTGTACCTCAAGTGGCTCCCAGCTGCTCCAAAGTTCCGCAGTGCACGACCAGAGCTCCCTTTCGAGAGGAAGAAAGAATCACAAATGACCATTTACAATTGGAAGCACGTGAAGCATAGTGACCTTGGTTTCCTCTTTTTTTTTCAAAAATATCATGCATGTTTAGTGATGATAATTCAGTGACCTGTAGTGTGTTATTGCTTTTATAAAAATGCTTATGTCTAAAACTGAGCACATTTCAACATTTTACAGGACCATATTTGAGCTATAAGTAAGCCTTTGTTGTACGGATATTCAATTCCGTGCTAGGGATGACACCCACAGGATTTGGGTACGGGTAGAGCCACCCCATACCCTTACCTATCCCCCCTAAGCTCCCTTAACCAACCCATACTCGCTAACGGGTACAATTTTCTTCATACCCGTTACCCGACATGCTAGACGGATACCCGCAGATAAAATTACCCATGTTTGCAAAACATGAATTTGAACAATTCATAGTCATAACAACAACATATATCATAATTTATAAACAACAACCAATTATAACAACAACACATTTATTAAACAACATCACTTTCTCGTGAACAACAACACATCAAAACAACATCACATAGTCAAAAACAACAACACATACTCATGCATTTTGAGTTCACAAATTCATGACAAAGTGTGAGATAATTTTGAGTTCACATAGATTCTATATGGGTACATTGGTATGTGGGTACGGGTTATACGATCCCATATCGGCAAAATTTCATGTTTTGACCTTTTTTGGAAAGTTCAGCTGGATCTGACCCCTGTTTGGAACAATTTTGGGATTTGACCCTTTTACCTACCGCCAGGGAACATGGCAGTAGGGTTGAGCAGGCTACTGCCAAGGGATGCGACGGTAGCCCACTCATCCATGACAGCTCCGAGTAAACGGAACCATCTCCTGCCGTCCACCATATCACCAGAGACCTTGATGGTAGGCTATGCAACCCTACCTATTCATATCTTGCAGATTGAAATTGAAAAGCTTCTACTCAATTAGTTGAGACTCAAATCAACAAATGTCTGAGAACCTATGCTGCAGTCTCATTTTTAGAGAATCGTTTAAGACCTATCAATTATTATTTCAGTTTAAAAATAAGCACCACTGTTACAACGAATGTATGTAATTCACATAACATATATAAATCAATGTGTTGATTGTATAAAGAGTGTTGTTGGTAAGATGTCTGACTTATAAATTAGATCAGAGCATAACCTCTTTGCTGACCAGTAATTATTGTATCTCTAGAGAAGGCGGGCATGAAGAAGGAGATAATAGCAGGCATATTGTCAAACAACTGTAGTGATGTTCATTGTGAGGTTATGCTAGAAGGTAGTGTTCTCCAACGCCTTTGAGTTCAAAAGATAGTGATGTTAAATATGATGTTATGGTTAAGCAGACATGACGTCTGCCGATAGGAGCAGAAGAAGAGCTAACCAATATATGTAGTTATATGAATGGGAAGATGTTATCTTTAACACACGTTTCTGAAATAGATTAATCGTTTGACCAGTGTTTTTATTACTCCGTAGCAACGCACTGGCACTCGACTAGTCTTTGATAATATAGCACTGCTCTATGATATTGTGGCGCACCTCCTTGCCATGAAGCAGCAAAAATTGAGCCCGTCAAACTTCCAGAGAAACAAGCTAGAACACTAGCCCAGCCAATCTGTTGGCAGCCGAGCTCCCGCAGCCCCGCCGCTCCACCGATTCGTCCCAAGCACACCGTCGATTTTGCGGAAAAAATGTCCCTGTCACTTTGTTCGCCGGCACCAGCCGCCCCTCGCCAGAAAACATAAGCGCGTGGAGAAGAGAGGATAGGGATTATGCAGTCACCCGAAGTGTTTGCGCCGCGCCAGGGAAGTGGGTCGAAGGTGGAAGCGCTGGCGTCCCCCATTGTTAGCAACCCTCCACGGGTGGGCCTTGGGCCGGCATGAGAGGGCCGGGCCTTGCATCCAGGCCATGGAAGACAGTGACTACAAGTACGTGAAGGAGGGATCGAGCAGGCATCCAGGAGGGATCACGAACGAACCGGCGGTGGCACTTCCTCTCCCACCTCTGGCTCTCAACCTTTCCCCTGTTCTTGCTTCTTCCATTTCAGCACACTTGTGCTTGTACCAGAAGTGTAATCCGAACCTATTAGCTACTCAATCTCACCATATCAAACAATACAGAGAGATATCCGTGAGTAGCTAACACCCATCTCCAGCGAGCCCGAGGGAGAGGGAGAGAGGGGAACCCTAGCAAGTTCAAGGGACTTCAAGCGCCGTGGGATCCCGGCAAGTCAGCATTTCAGTCTTCTCGAGCTTCGGCTTGGGGTCAAGCCGAGTTTCAAGGAGGGAGGGTGTTAGCAACCCTCCACGGGTGGGCCTTGGGCCGGCATGAGAGGGCCGGGCCTTGCATCCAGGCCATGGAAGACAGTGACTACAAGTACGTGAAGGAGGGATCGAGCAGGCATCCAGGAGGGATCACGAACGAACCGGCGGCGGCACTTCCTCTCCCACCTCTGGCTCTCAACCTTTCCCCTGTTCTTGCTTCTTCCATTTCAGCACACTTGTGCTTGTACCAGAAGTGTAATCCGAACCTATTAGCTACTCAATCTCACCATATCAAACAATACAGAGAGATATCCGTGAGTAGCTAACACTTGGTATTCAGAGCCAATTTTTCCCCACCACCACTACCTCAATCCGGCGTCGTCGATCCGGTGATGGAGCCGGCCACCAAGAACGATCTGAAGGACCTGATGAAGGAACTTCTCAAGGAGCTCAAGGAAGACATCAAGGAGGCTGTCGCGGAGGCGTTCGGCAACTCGAAGCCGGCGCTCGAGCATGCGTCCACGCCGGCTGCTTCGCAGTTGCTCCCTACCGACGCACCTGCTTCGCCCACGACCACCGTCGACGTCGTCCCCGTGCTCCCTACCTCGTCTGCAAGCGCCAAGCCCGTAGACATTGACGCCACGGGCATCGCTGCACCGACGCCCACGACCTGCTCGACGGATGGCCATGGCAACGACACTGGTGGGGACGGCTTCATGGGCGTGTCCGTGTTGGTGCGGGACACAATTCACCCATCCTCTGCATCCCCGGAGGCCTCACCGACCCTGCCATGCCAGTTGTTTATCGCCATCAAGCTTGACACCAAGTACATCAACTCCTATGCAGAACCACCACCACGGCTACAAGGATTGATATCAACTAGTCTGTGCATGATGAGGGAGTGTAAATGGCTGTTATATGCGCCATCTCGGCCGCCGGATCCGTTGTACTCTACTCGAAGACGACTTTCTCCTTGGCATTCACTTCTACCTGCCCCAGCTCCGAAGCCACCGTGGCTGCTACCTGGACGTGACCTCACAGGAGAATCTTATAGCCACAGGCTACCAAGCCGGCGAGGCCTTGTCGTATGTGAGTTGATAATTTGCAATGGATTCTCAGAAAAAACTACAGCAACAAAATCTAAGGTGATTCAGAGTAATCTCTCCAGCTCTCCTAATAGCATCAATGTGAATGGTCTGTTCAATGTCTATGTGATGTGGTGCATAGATCGTGGGTTATTAAGGATTAAGAAATGGAGGTTAGATATTCATTGTTCACGGCTTATTAGTGGAAGTTTTGAAGCTTCTTTTTGGCCTGAGCAACACATCACTGGGAATTATTTGCAAGTCCTAGTTACAGGCTCACTATTGCAATTGTTTTTGTCTGGCTCTACACCCATATCCCTTTTGGAAGATATCCTAGTACTGTCCTGCAGATCAATTGGACTGTCAGTTGAGGAATTATCTGAGGCAACTTACTCTCGTGCTATTTCGTTGTATGTTGCATATCGACAATGGATAATATCCTGGTTAGAGGGGAGTTTTTGGTTAACTAAGACATGCTCTTCCTTACAAGAGGAGCGAATCACCTATTCCTGTGCAAAGATTGTCACAACTCAGCTATTGGTTTCTGCTAAAACTGAATGTTTGGATTCCCTGTTGCTTATTCATGCATATCTTGGAGGGGTTTGTGGGCTCAAATGGGACATTCACATTACACTTGTGCATGCAACTAAGTGGTCTAGTAGCTTGCACTCTGAGAAGTTATATAATCCAAGTTCCTTTTGATCTGAATCAACTTTATGCATCAATCAGTTCAAAGAACTACTCTGCCATATGAATATTTTCTTGGCTTGTATGCCTGGTGAACAACCAATCGTGTTGCTGCCAGACCATTGGTTTGTGCCGGGCATGGAGCATTTACAAGTGTTGCAGGGTGCCAGCGGTTTTCCTTGGTACTACTATCTGGGAACTCTTCATTACTTGTGCCGTCATCTTGCAACTAAAGATACAACAGGGTTCCTTGCATCTTGCTCGAATTGGATGTCGGAGGTCAAGAACTTGGTTAGTTATGGGGTACAATTGTACACTGTCAATGATTTTTCTGAGCGGCATCTACGTGGACCTACAACATGTTACCCTGTTCTGATTAACTTTTGGGCCATGGGGACTGGGTACTTTCAAATTCTACAGCAACTTGGTAATATTGAACCGAGGGAGAATCAAATAAGCAAAAATATAGATGAGCAGTGGCCTGGTCAGCTAGTGTTCTTATGCTTGATCAGTGATGGTGTGGCTTATTGTCTTATGACTGATTCGCACTCAGTTGGATTGGTGCTTTCGTCTGTGATTTTTGAAGTTGTGGTACCACCTGTCGAGTATGCTCCGAGGCTGCTATGTACGCAACCTATTACTCACAACTTGGCTACTGATAGCAAAGAATGTTTGGATGCATTATTGCCTATTATACAATATATTGACGAATTGGCTGATACGTTGTTCGATGAGATTGAGCCGCAGCTTGATATGCATTGGAAGAAATTTGTTGTTCATGACAAGCCTACTATGGCTCCCTACCAGCCTAGTACAGAGAGACCTGAAGGTGACTGTTTTTTGGGAGCGTGTGCCATGGATGACGTGAATTTCTCTATTCGTTCCAAGCAAGCTTGTTTTCAAGGAGGGAGGTGTATCACCGTCCTCGCCACCTTCGTCGACCACAACTACTACCTCGACGCCGTCCTCAACTTGGTTCCTATCGACAATGATGACTACTCTGACCTTGTTCGAGTTAACTCTGGCCACGGCTGCGGTCATGAAGGCTATTTCCGCCATCTAGGCAAGCAAGCTTACTACTCCGGTCAAGCCTACACCGACCTCGGCTTCTATTCTGAAGACTACCATGGCAACCCTAGCAAGTTCAAGGGACTTCAAGCGCCGTGGGATCCCGGCAAGTCAGCATTTCAGTCTTCTCGAGCTTCGGCTTGGGGTCAAGCCGAGTTTCAAGGAGGGAGGGTGTTAGCAACCCTCCACGGGTGGGCCTTGGGCCGGCATGAGAGGGCCGGGCCTTGCATCCAGGCCATGGAAGACAGTGACTACAAGTACGTGAAGGAGGGATCGAGCAGGCATCCAGGAGGGATCACGAACGAACCGGCGGCGGCACTTCCTCTCCCACCTCTGGCTCTCAACCTTTCCCCTGTTCTTGCTTCTTCCATTTCAGCACACTTGTGCTTGTACCAGAAGTGTAATCCGAACCTATTAGCTACTCAATCTCACCATATCAAACAATACAGAGAGATATCCGTGAGTAGCTAACACCCATCTCCAGCGAGCCCGAGGGAGAGGGAGAGAGGGGAACGGAGCCGCGCAACCAGTGTCGGTGTGTCGCGTGCCTCCCTTGCGTGCGTTACAGCCGCCGCCCTCGATTGGCAGTCCATACATCTATTGGTTCGCACTGTGTGCTCCCCTGCTTCGGTTGTAACTTGTTAGCGCTAGCTGGGGTCCGTGTGATTAGAAAGACAATAATCCTACACCTACAGGTAATCAACAGGAAGTTACAGACCTCCCTTCTCTTCTAATCATACCCCCTGATTTTCAGGGGTGGGCCGGTGCCCCCCAAATTGACCAATGAAAGAATGCCTCGTCACCGTGTACACCACTCCCCCGTAATTTCCTATGGATGTAGCATTACTCTTAGAAAGACCAGGCCGTATGGGCCGATATGCTTTTTTTTCTTGAATACGCACAATTTTTGTATCATTGTATACAAATGAGAGCGGGGAAGACATAGACACCCGTCCGCCAAACCCGTTTAACAAATTACGTGGAAATGAACCAGGCCACCTCCACCCTAGCCCTGCGGCTCTTCATGCCCTACCTTCTCTCTCAATTGTCCTTGCCAGTCTAGGGATGGATGGTGTGGCTCCTTATATCGTTGCATTGTTTCCAAATGGACCACATGACTATTTTCATTCTTGGTAATGCACCACTATGAAAGGACGTCCATCCCTGACGGGGTCCAGTCCTGTCTGCCCAGAATCGTGCTAGACCTCCCTCGAAGAAACAGACCGTAGCAGTAGGTGTTGGATGCTCTCCTCATGTTGTGTACATAAGGGGCAAGAGTCTTGGTGTGGTAGTCCCTCCCGACGATTCTATCTGATGTCTAGCATTTACTCCCTCCGTTCCAAAATAGATGACCTAATAGTATAAAGTTAGGTCATCTATTTTGGAACGGAGGGAGTATCTCTAAATACGAGCCAAGCAAAGAAACGACATTGTAATGGGGCTTTAGATTTCTAGGTGAATTCTGATGCCGGTGCCACCTCTCTTCCCAGAAGGTCGCAACATATGTTGAGCGGGCCGAGAATTGTCCATCGTTCTCCCAAGCCCGTCTAAGCTGGTACATATGGTCCGCGTTTAGGGTGACCTGCTCCACGGAAGACCCTATTTGCCGCTCTTTGCGGCAAACAGTCGGTCTACCGCACAGGGTATCGACCGAGCGCTGGTGGTCTTGGGCCAGCCTGCGTTCCAACCATACAGGTTTTGGGAACCTTCTATGGATGTTCCCAGCCGGTTTTTTCCGGTTTTGGGAACCTTCTAGAAGGTTCCTGGTCCTTTTTTTATTTTTCAGTTACTTTTTCTTTTTTGTTATCCTTTTTTCTATTTCTCTTCTTTTTCGTTTTTTCTTTTTTTTCTGTTTTTTTCTTTCTGTTTCTTTTCTTTTTTCTGTTTCTTTATTTATTCTTTTCTTTCTTATTTTCCTTTTTTCTTTTTAAGTTTATTTTCAAATTTTGTTACCGAATTTGAAAAACTGTTCCTATTTTTCTGATTTTGTTCATAAATTCAAAAAATGTTCCTGTTTTACAAAATTTGTTCACAAATTCAAAAAATGTTCCTGGACTCAAAACTTTTGTTCCATAATTTCAAAAAATGTTCCTGTTTTCAGATTTTGTTCACAAATTCAAAAAATGTTTCCGTTTTACAAAATTTGTTCACAAATTCAATAAATGTTCCCGGTTTCAAAAAAATTGTTCCCAATTTTCAAAAAATGTTCCTGTTTTTTCAAAAAAATTGATTTATTTTTTTTACAAAATTTGTAAATAATGACATGGATTTCAAAAAATGTTCCTGTTTTCAGGAAACAATCACAAACTTCAAAAAATGTTCTTTTTAAAAAAAAAATTGTTCACGTATTAAAAATTTGTTCGCATTTCAAATTTGTTTGGAATTTTCAAAATTGTTCTTCATTTCGAAATTTGTTCTAAACATTCAAAATTCGTTCATTATTTTAAAAATTGTTCCCATTTCAAAGTTTGTTCGAAAATTCTAAAAAAGTTCATGTTTTTGAAAATATTTGTAAAAGTTCACAATTCGAAATTTGTTCTCCTTTAAAAAATATTCATGTTTTTGAAAAAATCACTATTCAGGAACTTGTTCATATTTTTGAATTTTTTTTTGTGTTTATCAAAAATTGATCGTAATTAAAAAATATTCTCGTTTTAAAAAGAAATTACAATTTAAGAAAATGTATGTGTTCCTTAAATTCTTTGAGTAATATTTAAGAAAATGTAGTATCCTTGTTGTTTCGCGCTACATATATTTCACGACCACCGATTCAGTTCGAGTGGCAGCATTGTTCCAATCTCAACAGAAGATCTCGGGATCGAATCCTCGTTCGCACATATTTCATTTTTTGCGATTTTTGCGCCCGGCCACGCGTTGGTTTGACCCCAATGGCCGGCCCAATCGGGGCGCGCCCTGTGCGAACAGGAGACTATTTGCCGCAGAATGCGGCAAATAGGAGCTCCCCTGCTCCACCACTGACCAGATCAGGAAATACTCATGTAGCAGCTCCGGCTCCAAGTACGGTCCAACATCCCGTGCCCAGAGAGCATTATGGAGCCCATCCCTAACTGTCCTGCTTGCCCAAGTCCTCACATGCATTCGATCATAGATCCGGGGGGAGGGGGCATCTCCTTTTATAAAAAGGATGTGCCGGCCCAAAGGCCTCGATTTAAGGATTGGCCTGGCATGCAAGCTTTAAAATGTATTGCTAAAAAATGCAAACTGAAAGGATGGGCCCGACGTGACTGGTTGCGAGCCGCCACACATTAAAAAGGCCAAAGCAGCTCTAAAAAGGCTTGAAATTTCATTTTAAAAGGCAAAAAAGGCCAAACAGTGCTAAAAGGCCATGCTCGGCCTGACTTAAGTCCTGGGTTTGAGGACCGGCCTTGTTCAAGGGTGGGCCAAAGTTCGGCCCGACCCTTTTATATGCGTGTCGTGCCTGGCCAAAAAATTGTGACCATAAAAGCACAAGTTAATATAGCAATGTCTCCTTGTGCACAATTGGCTTGATATGTGTAAGGTGAAGCACAAATATTGTTCCTAAGTTGGGTGAGTAGTCGAGGTCAGGATTCACAACCTTCCCAAGGATGAGCTCATTCTCTTCATTAACTTTTGAAACTTCTCCTTGTGTCTACATGAGTTAGTGATAATATAGTAGAAATATCGAATACAGGACACTCATTGTAACTTGCCTTGGTAACTTATTTGACCGAACAAGTCAAGTGGATGTGGGTTGAGCAATTGATAGGCGTAGCGGGTGTACATGTCGTTGTTGGGGAACCCAAAGTAGTTGCACCACTCCGCAAGGGTGATGTCAAAATCTCAGTCTGTGAGAAGTAAAGTGATCTAATCCTCTTCATCTTTGGGATTTAATCCAACATTGTGCGGGAGAGTGCTAATAAACTCGAGCATCAATCATCGATATGTCGGATACCTCTGGAACACAAAATGCTGCAAACTAACATTAGTACATAATAGATTGAAATCGTTACTAATGTCAAGCATGGCTATCATGGATGGGCACACACACTTGGTGGTTTTCATCTTGGTCTCATGAAGCACTTGGTAATCTTTGGCATCACGATCGACAAAGTTGATCTACTGCAAATAAACGGCTTGCTTGCGTGTGGTTTCCTCGGATGCGCCAGTGACTTCACTACGAGCGATACGGACGGACCTCCTTATATTCATCTAAACAAAAAAAATTTGATACACGCAACTATGTTTTTTGCGAAAGCAAATATGTGCCTCCACGGGAAGCAAGCAAATGTATGACTTGCGTGGAAGCACATATTTTCTCCTTTTTCGAGAAGCACAACTATGATTTGCAAAAGAAGAAAAAAACAAAGGGGAAACCAAAAACCAAGAAAACCCCGAGAAAAACCATCTAAATCCCGAAAACAGGGACAGAAAAATAAAAATAAAAAAATACAGAAGGATTGCCCAGGATGCGACACTAGGCGGCGGATGTGCACACCACTTGGCGTGCTTTCATGCCACAAGTGTGATCCTTGCGGCTGTAGGAGCCCTTCAAGGGATAACCCTTATAGTTGCTTTCTGATTCTCAAAAGAAGATACTGTACGCCGGTATCAACAAGGGTTCATCGTGTATTTTGAAAAGAAAAATCACTGGCCACTTTAAGAATGTCCATTCTTATTTAGACATGATCACTGCAGGCAAAAAAATGCTTACTGTGTTTTCTAAATGTTCATATAATTTTTTTTAAATGCCCATCTCGTATTAAAAAAGTCTATCAGGTATAAAAAAATGTACGCCGTTTATTATCGAAATATTCATAATTTATTATGAAAATATTCATCTTTAAATAAAACATGTCTATCATGTATTTTAAAAAACCACTGTGTATTAAAAATGATCATTGAGTATTAAAACAATGTTCTCCATGTATTAATAAATCTTCGCCTTGTTTAAGAAGTTTCATCGAATATATTTCAAAAAGAATCATCATGTATCATCTGGTAATAAAATGTTTAACGTGTTAAAAAATGCAGATAGTTTATATAAAAATGTCCATTTTTATATTAAAATTTATTTATCATGTATTTGAAAAATGTTCGCCACGGAGCAGCAAAAATCGAGCCCCTTAGAATTCCAGAAAACAAGCTAGAACACCAGCCAGGCCAATCTGATGGCAGCCGAGCTCCCACAACCCCGCCGCTCCACCGATTCCTCCCAAGCACACCGTCGATTTTGCGAGAAAAATGTCCCTGTAACTTCGTCCACCAGCACCAGCCATCCCTCGCCAGAAAATGTAAGGGCGTGGAGAAGAGAGGATATGGATTATGCACCCACCGGAAGTGTTTGCGCCACGCTGGGGGAGCGGATTGAAGGTGGAAGCGCTGGCGTCCCCCATCTCCGGCGAGCCCGAGATAGAGGGAGAGAGGGGAACGAAGCCCCACAACCAGTGCCGGTGCGTGGCGTGCCTCCCGTGCGTGCGTTCCAGCCGCCGCCCTTGATCGGCCATCCATACACCATCTAATGGCTGGCGATGTGTGCTCCCCTGCTTCGGTTGTTAGCAGTCCTGGGGCCGTGTGATTAGAAAGACCAGGCCGTATGGGCCGGTATGCCTATTTTTTCTTGAATAGGCACGAGTTTGTGTATCATCGTATAAGGGAGCATGGAAGACACCCGTCCACCAAGTCTGTTTAACAAATTA
Source organism: Triticum aestivum (assembly GCF_018294505.1). NCBI lineage: Eukaryota > Viridiplantae > Streptophyta > Magnoliopsida > Poales > Poaceae > Triticum > Triticum aestivum. Next base: position 785,329,595 of record NC_057798.1, read on the forward strand.
TTACATGCAAATGAACCAGACCACCTCCACCCTCATCCAAGCTAACTACTCTTGTCTACCCACCCTTAAGTAGCCCTGCCGTTCTTCAAGCCCTATCTTCTCTCTCAATTGTCCTTGCCAGTCTAGGGATGGATGGTGTGGCTCCCTATATCGTTGTGTTGTTTCCAAATGGACCACATGACTATTGTCATTCTTGGTAATGCACCTATATGTAAGCACGTCCATCTCTGACGGGGTCCAGTCTTGTCTGCCCAACGTCGTGCACGCATTGTGCTAGACCTCCCTCGAAGAAACAGACCGTAGCAGTAGGTGTTGGATGCTCTCCTCGTGTTGTGCACATCAAGGGCAAGAGTCTTGGTGCGGTAGTCCCCTCCTGGCGAGTCTATCTGAAGTCCAGCATCTATCTCTCATTGGGAGCCAAGCAAAGAAATAGACATTGTAATGGGGCTTTAGATTTCTAGGTGAATTCCCATGCCGGTGCCACCTCTCTTCCTAGAACTTTGCAGCATATGTTGAGCGGGTTGAGAACTGTCCATCCTTCTCCCAAGCCCGTCTAAGCTGGTCCCTATGGTCCGGGTTTAGGGTGACCTGCAATACTGCCCAGATAAGGAAATACTCATGTAGCCGCTTGATAACCCACAAGTATAGGAGATCGCAACAGTTTTCGAGGGTAGAGTATTCAACCCAAATTTATTGATTCGACACAAGGGGAGCCAAAGAATATTCTCAAGTATTAGCAGTTGAGTTGTTAATTCAACCACACCTGGATAACTTAGTATCTGCAGCAAAGTATTTAGTAGCAAAGTAGTATGAAAGTAACGGTAACAGTGGCAAAAGTAACAATAGCAGTTTTGTAGTAATTGTAACAGCAGCAACGGTAAAGTAAATAAGCAGAGCACAATATGTGAAAATCTCGTAGGCATTGGATCAGTGATGGATAATTATGTCGGATGCGATTCCTCATGTAATAGTTATAACATAGGGTGACACAGAACTAGCTCCAGTTCATCAGTGTAATGTAGGCATGTATTCCGAATATAGTCATACGTGCTTGTGGAAAAGAACTTGCATGACATCTTTTGTCCTACCCTCCCGTGGCAGCGGGGTCCTAATGGAAACTAAGGGATATTAAGGCCTCCTTTTAATAGAGTACCGGACCAAAGCATTAACACATAGTGAATACATGAACTCCTCAAACTACGGTCATCACCGGAAAGTATCCCAATTATTGCCACTTCGGGGTTGTCGGATCATAACACATAATAAGTGACTATAGACTTGCAAATAGGATCAAGAACTCACATATATTCATGAAAACATAATAGGTTCGGATCTGAAATCATGGCACTCGGGCCCTAGTGACAAGCATTAAGCATAACAAAGTCATAGCAACATCAATCTCAGAACATAGTCGATACTAGGGATCAAACCCTAACAAAACTAACTTAATTACATGGTAAATCTCATCCAATCCATCACCGTCCAGCAAGCCTACGATGGAATTACTCACGCACGGCAGTGAGCATCATGAAATTGGTGATGGAGAATGGTTGATGATGACGACGGCGACGAATCCCCCTCTCCGGAGCCCCGAACGGACTCCAGATAAGCCCTCCCGAGAGAGATTAGGGCTTGGCGGCGGCTCCGTATCGTAAAACGCGATAAATCTTTTTCTCTGATTTTTTTCTCCCCGAAAGCAAATATATGGAGTTGGAGTTGAGGTCGGTGGACGTCCAGGGGGCCCACGAGGCAGGGGGCGCGCCCCTCACCCTCGTGGACAGGGTGTGGGCCCGCTGACGTTGATTATTTCACCAATATTTTTTATTAATTCAGAAAAGTTGCTCCATGGATTTTCATGTCATTCCGAGAACTTTTATTTCTGCACAAAAATAACACGATGCCAGTTCTGCTAAAAACAGCGTCAATCCGGGTTAGTTCCATTCAAATCAGGCAAGTTAGAGTCCAAAACAAGGGAAAAGGTGTTTGGAAAAGTAGATACAACGGAGACGTATCAACTCCCCCAAACTTAAACCTTTGCTTGTCCTCAAGCAATTCAGTTGACAAACTGAAAGTGAAAAAAAACTTTTACAAACTTTGTTTACTCTTGTTGTTGCAAATATGTAAAGCTAGCATTCAAGTTTTCAGCAAAGATTATGAACTAACCATATTCACAATAACACTTAGGTCTCATGTTACTCATATCAATGGCATAATCAACTAGCGAGCAATAATAATAAATCTCGGATGACAACACTTTCTCAAAACAATCATAATATGATATAACAAGATGGTATCTCGCTAGCTCTTTCTGAGACCGCAAAACATAAATGCAGAGCACCTTTAAAGATCAAGGACTGACTAAACATTGTAATTCATGGTAAAAGAGATCCAGTCATATTCATACCCAATATAAATTAATAGTAATGCATGCAAATGACAGCGGCGCGTCCAGCGGGTGCTTTTTAATAAGAGGGTGATGACTCAACATAAAAGTAAATAGATAGGCCCTTCGCAGAGGGAAGTAGGGATTTATAGAGGTGCCAGAGCTCGATTTTGAAATAGAGATGAATAACATTTTGAGCGGTATACTTTCACTGTCAACATAACAACTAAGAGATCTCGATATCTTCCATGCTACACACATTATAGGCAGTTCCTAAACAGAATGGTAAAGTTTATACTCCCCCACCACCAACAAGCATCAATCCATGGCTTGCCCGAAACAACTGGTGCCTCCAACTAGCAACAATCCTGGGGGAGTTTTGTTTGCAATTATTTTGATTTGATTTGAGCATGGGACTGGGCATCCCGGTGACCAGCCATTTTCTCGTGAATGAGGAGTAGAGTCCACTGCTCTTGAGAATAACCCACCTAGCATGGAAGATACGTACAACCCTAGTTGATACATGAGCTGTTCAAGCATACAAAACAGAATTTCATTTGAAGGTTTGGAGTTTGGTAAATACAAATTTACTTGGAACGGTAGGTAGATACCGCATATAGGAAGGTATGGTGGACTCATATGGAATAACTTTGGAGTTTATGGAGTTTGGATGCACAAGCAGTATTCCCGCTTAGTACAAGTGAAGGCTAGCAAGAGACTGGGAAGCGACCAACTGAGAGAGCGACAACAGTCATGAACACGCATTAAAATTAATCAACACTAAGTGCAAGCATGAGTAGGATATAATCCACCATGAACATAAATATCGTGAAGGCTATGTTGATTCTGTTTCAACTACATGCGTGAACATGTGCCAAGTCAAGTCACTCGAGTCATTCAAAGGAGGATACCACCCTATCATACCACATCACAACCATTTTAATAGCATGTTGGCACGCAAGGTAAACCATTATAAGCTCCTAGCTAATTAAGCATGGCATAAGCAACTATAATCTCTAATTGTCATTGCAAACATGTTTATTCATAATAGGCTGAATCAGGAATGATGAACTAATCATATTTACAAAAACAAGAAAGGTCGAGTTCATACCAGCTTCTCTCATCTCAATCAGTCCATCATATATCATCATTATTGTCTTTCACTTGCACGACCGAACGGTGTGGATAATAATAATAGTGCACGTGCATTGGACTAAGCTGGAGTCTGCAAGCATTCAATTCAAGGGAGAAGACAAAGTAATATGGGCTCTTGGTTAAATCAACAATCTTGCATATGAGAGCCACTTAAACATTTTCATTGTGGTCTTCTCCTCTCGACCCCCAAAGGAAAGAAAAGAAATAAAACTATTTACACGGGAAATCTCCCAACAAGCAAAAGAAGAACGAGAAATCTTTTTGGGTTTTATTTTAGTTACTACTACTACAGCATGGAAAGTAAACTAACTAATTATTTTGGTTTTTCTTAAGGTTTATCAAACACACAAGAAGAAAGCTAGAAAAAGAAATTAAACAAGCATGGATAGTACAATGAAAAAGTATGAGCACCGACAACTAGAATGAGTGTGTGAACATGAGTGTAATGTCGATGGGAAATACATACTCCCCCAAGCTTAGGCTTTTGGCCTAAGTTGGTCTATGCCCATGGGTCGCGGCTACTCTCTCTAGTGTACCGAGGAGTGTCATCATACTGCCACTGGCTGGCGCTCTCCTCCGGATCCCACTGATAAAAGGATGGACGATAAGGGTCAAGTGGTGGTTCCGGCTCGGGCTCTGGAGCCGATGTCTGGCCCCGGTACGCATAAACGGCCGCCAGCAAGACAAGGTAAGGGCCTGCAGTTAAATCAAACAAAGAGGGTGCAGGCAAGATAATAGTCTTACCGTGTTTCTTATGAAATCTCAAATTATACTTAAGCATATTCTCATCATTTTTAACATTAAACTCATGTGCTACCATGCTCTTATAATCTAGGAAAGTAGGGGGCAACAGTTTTTCCTCTTTCTCAAAATGCCTAATAGGTATCCTGAAATGTTTAGCAAGGCGTGAAACATAGATACCTCCAAAGATGGGGCCCTTTGTGCGGTTCAGGCTTAAACGTTTAGCAATAATAGCACCCATACGAACAGAGTTATCACGAAATAAAGCATGGAACAAAATGATAATATCAGGAACATTAAGGTTTCCACAGTTTCCGCGACCAATTAAGCATCGACTAGCAAATATTGCAAAGTAGCGTAAAACCGGAAAATGTATGCTAGTAATTCTTGCATCGGAAACCTTCCTCGTTTCCCCTATAGTAATAGTATCAATAAATTCATCCACATCTTTACGATGTGGTTCCACTAAGATGCCCCCGAAGGGTATCTTGCAAACAGTGCAAAATACATATAGCGACATCTCCCTAGCCACATCATATAAATGAAACTCTACTGAAGGAGGTGATTTCTTAGGAAAAAAGTAGAAATTTTGCACGAAAGTATTGGTGAGTAAGAGATACTGTTCGATCTGGTCGTGGAGGAAGTCGGTGAGGCCCGCATTATCAACCAACGAATAAAAAATCATCATGAATCCCGGCTACTTTCAAGAAATCATCACAAGGCCATTCACATGGCCGTACTTCCGCCACACGAGGGAGATTATACTTGGGATTTTCATTGTCCTTAGCTTGTTTATCCTTAGAGCCTTTGCTAGAAGAGCCCCTCAAGAAAAATCTCTTCATCTTTCTCTGAAAATTTCTGAAATTTTAGTAACTCAAAATAAAAGTAAATCAAACTCAACAAAATTGATAGCAACTACTCCCACAGGTGTATAGAGACTATATCATGCATTAGAATTACTTGGGACCATATAAATTTGACACGCGAGATCAATAACAGGGTCACCTAGGCAGAAAAGCAATGAATAAAGCACTAGAGCAAAAACTAATTGGACCATTGAAGGAGTCACATACCAAAGAACAATCCCCCAAAGCAGTTTTGTGAATGGAGCTTTGAGCAAGGAGATCGAAAATGGCAGCAAAGTGAGCTAGAACTCGTGCTTGAGCTGGATGGTGATATTTTTGGGAGGAAGAAGAAGCGTGTGGGTGCAGGAATAAGTGGAGGGGAGCCACCGTGGGCCCACGGGGCAAGGGGTGCGCCCTATAGGGGTGGGTGCGCCCTGGACCCTCGTGGCCAGGTGCCAGCTCCCCCTACTGTGTTCTAAGTGCCAGATATTCTCAAATATTCTAGAAGAAATCATACTAAATTTGCAGGCCATTTGGAGAACTTTTATTTTCCGGGTATTTTTTTATTGCACGAATAATTCAGAAAACAGACAGAAAATACTATTTTTAATTTATTTAATCTAAATAACAGAAAGTAAAAGGAGGGTACAGAAGGTTGTGCCTTCTAACTTCATCCATCTCATGCTCATCAAAGGAATCCACTAACAAGGTTGATCAAGTCTTGTTAACGAACTCATTCCGAATAACATGGAATCGGAGAAATTTCGAATAACACTAGGTTACCTCAATGGGGTTATGAACATCCCCAATAACAAGAATATCATATTTCTTCTTGACAGTAGGAAGAGGAAATTCAAAACCTCCAATAATGATAGTTGGAATTTTTCCAATAGAATTGATACTGTGAACTTGAGGTTGTTTCCTCGGAAAGTGTACCGTATGCTCATTACCATTAACATGAAAAGTGACATTGCCTTTTTTGCAATCAATAACAGCCCATGTAGTATTCAAAACGGGTCTACCAAGGATAATCGACATACTATCGTCCTCGGGAATATCAAGAATAACAAAGTCCGTTAAGATAGTAACGTTTGCAACCACAAAAGGCACATCCTCACAAATACCGACAGGTATAGCAGTTGATTTATCGGCCATTTGCAAAGATATTTCAGTAGGTGTCAACTTATTCAATTCAAGTCTACGATATAAAGAGAGAGGCATGACACTAACACCGGCTCCAAGATCACATAAAGCAGTTTTAACATAGTTTCTTTTAATGGAGCATGGTATAGTTGGTACTCCTGGGTCTCCAAGTTTCTTAGGTATTCCACCTTTAAAAGTGTAATTAGCAAGCATAGTGGAAATTTCAGCTTCCGATATCTTTCTTTTATTTGTAATAATATCTTTCATGTACTTAGCATAAGGGTTTACTTTAAGCATATCAGTCAAACGCATACGTAAGAAGATAGATCTAATCATTTCAGCGAAGTGCTTAAAATCCACATCCTCCTTTTTCTTGGATGGCTTAGGAGGAAAAGGCATGGGTTTCTGAACCCATGGTTCTGTTTCTTTACCGTGCTTCCTAGCAATAAAGTCTCTCTTATCATAACGTTGATTCTTTGATTGTGGGCTATCAAGATCAACAACAGGTTCAATCTCTACATCATTATTATTGCTAGGTTGAGCATCAACATGAACATTATCATTAACATTATCACTAGTTTCATGTTCATCACCAGATTGCATTTCAGCATCAGAAATAGAAATATCATTGGGATTCTCAGGTGTGTCTACAACAGGTTCACTAGAAGCATGCAAAGTCCTATCATTTTTCTTTTTCTTCTTTTCAGAAGGACTAGGTGCATCTCCATTATTTCACTGAGAATCTTGCTCAGTTCTCTTAGGGTGGCCTTCAGGATACAAAGGTTCCCGAGTCATTTTACCCATTCTAGTTGCCATTCTAACAGCAAAGTCATGTTTATTATTTAATTCATCGAGCAAATCACTTTGAGCTTTAAGTACTTGTTCTGCTTGAGTGGTGACCATAGAAGCATATTTACTAATGAGTTTAAGTTCACCTTTAACTCTAGCCATATAATCACTCAAGTGTCCAATCATGTAAGCATTACTCTTTAATTGTCTACTAACATAAGCATTGAAGTTTTCTTGTCTAGCCATAAAATCAACAAATTCATCCAAGCATTGGCTAGCAAACTTAGTAGACGGGATTTCAACTTTATGATATCTATAGAGAGAATTTACCTTTACTATCTGTGTCGGGTTATCAAGACCATGTGTTTCTTCAATAGGTGGTATATTAAGACCATGTATTTCTTCAACAGGAGGTAAATTCTTAACATCTTCAGCTTTAATACCTTTTTCTTTAATATATTTCATTGCCTCTTGCATATCTTTAGGACTGAGAAATAGAACACCCCTCTTCTTCGGAGTTGGTTTAGGAGTTGGCTCAGGAATTGGCTCAGGAGTCAACATATTATTCAATAGCAATTCAGCTTGACCGACTGTTCTTTCCCTGAGAACACAACCAACACAACTATCCAAGTGGTCCTTGGAAGCATCAGTTAGTCCATTATAAAAGATATCAAGTATTTCATTTTTCTTAAGAGGATGATCAGGCAAAGCATTAAGTAATCGGAGAAGCCTCCCCCAAGCTTGTGGGAGACTCTCTTCTTCAATTTGCACAAAATTATATATTTCCCTTAAAGCAGCTTGTTTCTTATGAGCAGGGAAATATTTAGCAAAGAAGTAATAAATCATATCCTGGGGACTACGCACACAACCAGGATCAAGAGAATTAAACCAAGTTTTAGCATCACCCTTTAATGAGAACGGAAATATCTTAAGGATATAGTAGTAGCGAGATTTCTTATCATTAGTGAACAGGGTGGCTATATCATTTAATTTAGTAAGATGTGCCACAACAGTTTCAGATTCATAGCCATAAAAAGGATCAGATTCAAGCAAACTAATTATCTCAGGATCGACAGAGAAATCATAATCCTTATCAGTAACAAAGATAGGTGAAGTAGCAAAAGCAGGGTCATATTTCATTCTAGCATTCAGAGTTTTCTGTTTTAGCTTAGCTAATAACTTCTTAAGATCAGATCCATCATTGCAAGCAAGAAAATCTCTAGCAGTTTCTTCATCCATAATATAACCCTTAGGAACAACAGGCAATTCATATTTAGGGGGAGAACCTTCATCATCACTATCTTCAATAATATCAGTTTCAAGAATTTCATTCTCTCTAACCCTAGCAAGTTGTTCATCAAGATATTCACCTAATGGCGCAGTAGTATTAAGCACAGAAGTAGTTTCATCATAAGTATCATGCATAATAGAAGTGGCATCATCAATAACATGCGACATATTAGAATTAATAGCAGAAGCAGGTTAAGGTGTCGCAAGCTTACTCATAACAGAAGGAGAATCAAGTGCAGAGCTAGATGGCAGTTCCTTACCTCCCCTCGTAGTTGAGGGATAAATCTTAGTTCTTTCATCTTTCAAGTTCCTCATAGTGATCAGTAGATATAAATCCCTAGTGACTCAAAGAATAGATCTATGCTCCCCGGCAAAGGCACCAGAAAATAGTCTTGATAACCCACAAGTATAGGGGATCGCAACAGTTTTCGAGGGTAGAGTATTCAACCCAAATTTATTGATTCGACACAAGGGTAGCGAAAGAATATTCTCAAGTATTAGTAGTTGAGTTGTCAATTCAACCACACCTGGATAACTTAGTATTTGCAGCAAAGTATTTAGTAGCAAAGTAGTATGGAAGTAACGGTAACGGTGGCAAAAGTAACAATAGCAGTTTTGTAGTAATTGTAGAAGTAGCAACGATAAAGTAAATAAGCAGAGCACAATATGTGAAAAGCTCGTTGGCATTGGATCAGTGATGGATAATTATGTCAGATGCAATTCCTCATGTAATAGTTATAACATAGGGTGACACAGAACTAGCTCCAGTTCATCAATGTAATGTAGGCACGTATTCCGAATATAGTCATACGTGCTTATGGAAAAGAACTTGCATGACATCTTTTGTCCTACCCTCCCATGGCAGCGAGGTCCTAATGGAAACTAAGGGATATTAAGGCCTCCTTTTAATACAAAGTATTAACACATAGTGAATACATGAAGTCCTCAAACTACGGTCATTACCGAGAAGTATCCCGATTATTGTCACTTCGGGGTTGTTGGATCATAACACATAACAGGTGACTATAGACTTGCAAGATAGGATCAAGAACTCACATATATTCATGAAAACATACTAGGTTCAGATTTGAAATCATGGCACTCGGGCCCTAGTGACAAGCATTAAGCATAGCAAAGTCATAGCAACATCAATCTCAGAACATAGTGGATACTAGGGATCACACCCTAACAAAACTAACTTAATTACATGGTAAATCTCATCCAACACATCATCGTCCAACAAGCCTATGATGGAATTACTCACGCACGGCGGTGAGCATCATGAAATTGGTGATGGAGAATGGTTGATGATGATGACGATGAAGAATCCCCCTCTCCGGAGCCGCAAACGGACTCCAGATTAGCCCTCCCGAGAGAGATTAGGGCTTGGCGCCGGCTCCGTATCATAAAACATGATGAATCTTTCCCTCTGATTTTTTTTCTCCGCGAAAGCAAATATATGGAGTTGGAGTTGAGGTCGGTGGACGTCCAGGGGGCCCATGAGCCCCCACCCTCGTGGACAGGGTGTGGGCCCCCTGACGTTGATTCTTTCGCCAATATTTTTTATTAATTCTGAAAAGTTGCTCCGTGGATTTTCAGGTCATTCTGAGAACTTTTATTTTTGCACAAAAATAACACCATGGCAGTTCTGCTGAAAACAGCGTCAGTCCGGGTTAGTTCCATTTCAAATCATGCAAGTTAGAGTTCAAAACAAGGGCAAAAGTGTTTGGAAAAGTAGATACGGCGGAGACGTATCACAGCTCTGGCTCCAAGTCCGGTCCAACGACCCGTGCCCAAAGAGCATTGTGGAGCCCATCCCTAACTTTCCTGCTTTCCCGAGTCTTCACATGGATTCGATCGTAGATCCGGGGGAGGGGGCATCTCCTTTTATAAAAAGGATGTGCCGGCCCAAAGGCCTCGATTTAAGGATTGGCCTGGCATGCAAGCTTTAAAAGGTATTGATAAAAACACAAGCTGAAAGGATGGCCCGGCATGACTGGCTGCGAGTCGCCACACATTAAAAAGGCCAAAGCAGCTCAAAAAGGCTTGAAGTTTCATGTTAAAAGGAAAAAGGCCAAACAGTGCTAAAAGGCCATGCTCGGCCGGACTTAAGGCCTGGGTTTGAGGATCGGCCTTGTTCAAGGGTGCGACGAAGGTCGGCCCTACCCTTTTATTTGTGTGTCGTGCCTGGCCAAAAAACTGTGACTGCGGGTTGTCCTTAATAGTACAGCCTATATAGCGATGTCTCCTTGTGCACAATTGGCTTGATATGTAAGGTGAAGCTGAAGTATTGCTCCTAAGTTGGGTGAGTAGTCGAGGTCAGGATTCACAACCTTCCCAAGGATGAGCTCATTCTCTTCATTAACTTTCAAAACTTCTCCTCATGTCTACATGAGTTAGTGATAATATAACAGAAATATCAAATAGCGGGGTTGTCATGGAATTATCACGTCAGATGTCCTAGTATGAGGACTTAGTCATGGATCCATCGCAACGAGATTAGCTTAAAGGGGTTAAACCGGACAAAGGACACGGGGAGTTTATACTGGTTCGGCCCCTTGCGGTGAAGGTAAAAGCCTAGGATCCAGTTGTGGTGGAATTGATGGGGTCTCGATGAGCAGGGAGCGAATCCGCTTTACCTATCTCTCGAGTTGTTGTTTCTTGTCCATGAACCGCTGCCGGGTCGTCCCTTTATATACACAGGTTGATGCCCGGCGGTTTACAGAATCTCGAGGCCGGCTCATACACATGTCCGACTCGGTTTCTACCTTTTCCTATCTTACAATACAAGTTACATATTTCATGGCGGTTTATGTCTACGCGCCCTAATCCGCCTTTGGGCTCTGGGCCTTCAAGTCTCTGTAGTAAAGCGCCATATTCCTTGTCTTCATGGGCTTCAATACGGATGACTCCTTATGAGTGTAACCCGGCCCCTCCTGGGCGGTTTATACTCAGTAGTTATATCCCCAACATTAGGCCCCAGATTGATTTGAACCTGTTCATGTCAATCTTCAATACTTAGGAAAATTTATTCTTGAACATTTTCACGTGAATCTTGTAAACCGCCTTGACATCATCTTCATGTGAAGTTTTTAAACCGCCATGACGTTATCTGTTTATTAAAACCGTATATACTTCCCTTTTACCAATAAGCCTCCAAAAATCGAGGTGACAACTCTGTCACATATCCATTTTTGGGCTCCTCGATTCCCGCGCCTGTCGCTTATCCCTTCGTCTTATAAATAGGACCAGGGGTCATTTTCTCTTTTCCCCTTTCGTGCCTCTTCGCCTCGTCTTCTTCCTCGCGTCGCCTCAATGCTCAAGCATAGCCGCCGCCGTCGACCTTCGCCTCTGCTCCAACAACGGCTGCTGCATCAACCTGATTCGACCAGAGAAACGCGGCGCCTCTCCGCTACTCCTTCAACATCTGTTAGTTTTCTTTCCTTCTACCCCAGATCTACTGCTAGAGTTTCGGTGTTCAATGGTGTTCTTCGGTGTTTGTTGGCGTTCATTGTTGTACTTTGCTGCCACATCAAAACTTGATAAAGCTTGATATCCTCCCTGTGCGACCGTAGCTATAATACATTTTTCCTCATCATAGCATCTATTTTTCAGTAAACAGATCCCATCTGGTTTTTAGCTGTTCCGTTGTCATCATTTAGGGCTTTGGAATTTTTCTCCTTTTTAGAACTGCGGTGGATCCAAAATATAATACCAACCTGTAAAACATGTTTCTGCAATACTTAGGAATTTTTCAGATCTGTAGCTTCCACACCATTGTAAGCAGTTTAACCTTTAGGAAATGATAACCCGCCAGGTACCATTAGCCCTCTCTTATACCACCAACTCAACCTTAATATCAAAATCCGGTTTATCATGTACATATGTTTCAATTTCTTCTCCCTCTGTCCTTAGGCCGGTTTATATGCGTCAGTCATGAATCTTAAACCAGCATTGATCCTCTTTTCCAGCTTTCCGTTGAAATGGCCAAAACGTTCTATGCTTGCAATTGGGTTCCTTCCCGGGTTACTGAATAACAGTTAACTGGGTTTGTTGCCACTGGCATTTTAGCAAAGAAATAAGTCATACACTGGAGAGTTCCCGGTCTAGAAAATCCTCCTGAGCCCAAGGATGGAGAAGTGGTTGTTTTTGCTGACCATCTGGGTCGAGGTTTTAGCCCGCCTGGTTCAAAATTCTTCCGTGATGTTCTTGCCAGCTTCCAGATCCGCCCTCAAGATATTGGGCCTAACTCTGTGTCCAATATTTCTAACTTTCAAGTTTTTGTGAGGCTTATCTACAAGAAAAACCCACTGTTGAGCTGTTCAAAGATTACTTCTATTTGAACCGCTGTACCGAGTTCACAGACGGACCTAACATTGAGCTGGGCGGGGTCTCAATCTTGAAGAGAAAAGACGTCAGCTTCCTCACGCCAAGCATCGTAGTCATCCCAAGGACTGGAATCAGACTTGGTTTTACTGCCGTGATACATCTCCACCTGATGAGAACCCTCTACCGGGTTACTGTGCACACCGGCTTACCAGAGAGCATCCGGTTCCTCAGCGACTGACTGCCAAGGAACGATCAAAATACACCCCTCAGCTATCAAAACTCAGAGCTTTTGTTGCAAACGGCCTGACAGGCGTTGACTTTGTTCAGTGCTGGGTTTCTTGGAGCATTATGCCTTTAAGCCGGCGCCCCGGTTTAATGTGTGAATACACGGGGGATCTGAAAGACCCGCAGCTTCATATTGACATCCAGCTCACCAATGATGAAGTCACTGAATCTGTCAAGAAAATGCTTGATGAACCGGTGGTTGTATGCAGCAAAGTAGGGCTTAGTCCCTTCTGTACTTCCAACAAACCGCCAGCTGTAAGCATTGCCTTATGTTTATCTTAATCTATCCCCACTTAAACATTCCTTTATAACTTGTTGTCCATCTGCATAGGGTGATGATCCGTTTTGGAAAAAGAAATCGCAGGATAAACCGTCAAGAGTGCCTCGCATCAAGACCAGGGTTACAAAGAAGGCATCGAAGAAGAAAACCGCCGAGGCCTCTCACCTGCCCAATGATGAAGAGCTTGATGACCTGGAGTCAGAGGTTGAACTTGACTCTCTTGGTTCTTTTTTCATACAACTCATTGACAACGATTATTATCAGGATGATGCGGAAGCTAGCCGCACTAGTGATGCAGAGGTAATTGTTCTATCTTCCGACTCAAATCATGTGCCAGTACCAAAACTCCGTCGAGTAGTCCGGAAAGTAAAATATTCACACCCTCTTGCTTATTCGGATCCGCATTTTTCTTTTAAGACACAACAGCATGAAGCTCGCCGCACAACCCGGCATAGTGGCCAAGTGGTTACCTCGTCCGGTTTACCGAACTCTCTGGTTCGAAACGCCGTCAAGAGGTCTCTTGTACTTCTGATACACTTTATCCTAGGGCGGGTTATTTCCGACATCCTCTTAATTCGTCTGATTCAAATTATCAGGGAACCTCTCATTCATCCTCCGACGGGTCATCGGCCACACAAATCCCTCCCCTCAAGACTGTTCCTGGGTAAGCATATTATACTTAACCCTTTATGCACTAGTGCAGAACCGGGCAATAGCACCGGTTCGTAAGGCCCTTTAGTGCCGGTTACCTAACCGGCACTAAATTGTGGTCACTAAAGCCCCCCCCCCTTAGTACCGGTTCAGCACGAACCGGTGCTAAAGGGCAACCACGTGGCACGAGCCAGCTCTGGGGGCCTGGAGCCCTTTAGTACCGGTTGGTAACACCAACCGGTACTATAAGGTTTGGTGGGTTTTTAGTTTTATGATTTCTTTTTCATTTAATTTTGTGTTTCCATTTTAATTCTTTTTCGTTTGCTGTTATTTTACGATACTACACATTGTACGCGTTATGCATCATACATCATGCATGCTTTGTTTATCAACGCTGCTGCTATGTTCATTGCACCCGCAGATATAACATGCTCATGCATGCTTTGCATCATACATCATCATATATATATAGTAACAAGTCCTACTAATCATGCATCATCATACAACTTCTACTCGTTATTAATAATAAGTCATACGATCATCATCCTCATATATAGTCATCGAACCCAACCCTACATAATTGTTCTTAGCACATGATCATCAGTATCAGGTAGGACCTAAACACCCTTAAGGTAAAATTTCATAAAACAATATAGACCCTGACTCTCCATTATGAAGAATGGCGATCATCCTGTCTCTAATTCTTGCCCTTCGCTGCTTATTGCTTCCAAGAAGCTCCTTACGACTGTCCATACATTTTTTCCATTCTTTGATTGTTATGTCTCCACTTCTTTTAGAAACCCGGTATGGACAGTTGAGATTCGTAGGACGACCTGGCCGTATGTTCAAAACATGAAGGCTACCATGCGTATACATCAGATGAGGCACACAATCATTCGGGATTATCTGTTAAAAAACATAGTAATAACTTCCTAGTTAGCAATGATGTACTAGTTTTAGAAGTGTGCAAAAAGATGCACGGATGTTGTAATAGTAAAAAATAATCTTACAGGGTATCTCCATGGTAGTTACCATAGTTCAACACGTGCACTAGTGGCACGTATTGACCATAATGTTGAGGAGTTTGATTGTAGATATTGTAATTCTCAAGATCAGTACAAAATCCGACCAGATGATTTTTCTCCTGATAAGTTAATTCGGAGCCTTCGGTGTAGTACGTTCTGTCTACCATCTTCCGCACATTCTTTGAAGAATGAAAATAAGCTGTCAATGGAGATAAGTTATCAACTATATATTTTGAAATAAACAATATAAATTACTTAATAACTATGTTTAGCTCACATGAGGGAAGAACTGGAGGTGTATCCACAAGGACCCAAATTGAAGGTGTCTCTTGCTCGATTGTAGGATCACCAAGATCCATGGTGACAAGCATACCCTCATCAAGATCATACATCTTGCAAAATGCATCCCAATTTTTGCAACCAAAATGGGTTACACTCTGAGCATTGTCAGCTTTACTTGAAAATCCACACCATGTTCGGTACTTAGGATAATTTTTTTGGTTTCGAAATTTTCATGGTCTTCAAAACCCATCCTCTCCAAGACATAGCATCTTGCAAAGCATGGGATAAGCTAGTCGAATTGGAAAAGATGAAAAATACACGTTAAAATAGTTGAAGTCGTGCTTAATTACAAAAAAAACTATTGTCGTCGTTGCGTACCGTATGAACATCGCAGGTCTCCTCGAGCTTAATGCTGAAGCGCCGGTCTTCGTCCAGCTCAATGAACCTGTCGCAGATACCTCGGTCGTCGTGGCACCAGTCGCACTCCCCCGGGCGGTTTTCGTCGTACGATGAGTACGACATTTCCGGCCTACGTTCATAATTTAGTTTTATTAATTAAGTCAACTATCTAGTTCAACTACTAAGCACTTACTATAAATAAATAAGTAGTACTTACTAAAAACAAACTACTTCTATATATAGTAAAATAAATTAGTTTATTAAATCAACTAGCTAGTTCAACTATATATAAACTACTTCTTCTTTTTTTCCTTTTTCTAAATACTATGAACAAATAAATCATTAAAATTCTATGAACAAAATTAATTACACAATCTAAATATCACCAAAAAAAATCTATTAACAATAATATCACCAAACATGCATATTCAATAATAATATCACCAAAAAAATCTATTAACAAAAAAAAATCTATTAACAGAAAAATCTATTAATTCAACTAGTTCAACTAAGCATTTACTAAAAATAAACTAGTTATATTAATTCAACTAGTTCAACTAATTAAGCATTTACTAAAAATAAACTAGTTCTATATATTAATTCAACAAGTTCAACTAAGCATCTTTTAAAAATAAACTAGTTCTATATATTAATTCAACTAGTTCAACTAAGCATTATATTTACTAAAAATAAACAAGTTATTATATTAATTCAACTAGTTCAACTAAGCATTTACTAAAAACAAACTAGTTATATATATTAATTCAACTAGTTCAACTAAGCATTTACTAAAAATAAACTAGTTATATATATTAATTCACTTAGTTCAACTAAGCATTTACTAAAATAAACTAGTTCGTTCTATATATTAATTCACTAGTTCAAACTAAACATTAACATATTTCTAATTCATCGATGATAACATTTCTAACATTCTAAAAATAAACTAGATAGTTCTAATTCATCTAAACATTATATATAGAAAACAGAAAATAAGTAAAAAAATATGTGTGTGTGTGTGTATACGTGTGTGTGTATGTGTGTGTGTGTGTCTGTACGTGTAGTGTGTGTGTGTGTGTTTGTGTGTACGTGCATGTGTGTGTGTGTGTGTGTATGCGTGTGTGTAGTGTGTGTATGCGTGTGTGTGTGTGTGTGTCTGTGTGTGTGTAGTGTGTGCGTGTGTGTGTATGTGTGTATGCGTGTGTACGTATATATATGGAGTGGGCCGCCGGGCGCGTACGGGTGGCGCGGGGCAGCGACGACGGGCGGCGGGGGCCGGGGACGGCGACGAGACGGGCGGCGGCGGCCGGGGACGGCGACGAGACGGGCCGGCGGCGGCGATATGGCGACGAGACGGGCGGCGGGCCGGGGGCGCGCGGCGACGACAACGGGCGGCGGGGGCGGCGATGACGACGGGCGGCGGGGGCGCGCGGCGACGACGACGACGGGCGGCGGGGGCGGCGAGGGCGACGGCACGGCGGCGCGGCGGCGGCGCCGGAGACTACGATAGATCGAGAGGCCGCGAGAAGTGGAACGAAGTGCGACGAGATAACTGAATTTGCGTAAGTGTCATATATATAGGAGGCGCCTTTAGTACCGGTTGGAGCCACCAACTGGTGCCCTCGTTTCCCGCCGCTTAGGCTGGCCAAAATTGGCCTTTAGTACCGGTTGGTGGCTCCAACCGGTACTAAAGGGGCACACATTAGTACCGGTTGGAGCCACCAACCGGTACTAAAGGCCGTGCGCTGCCACCCGCGGTGCGCTATGTTTAGTCCCACCTCGCCGAGCGAAGGGCAGCCGCACTAGTTTATAAACCCAACCGCGGCTGCCCTTTCGAACTCCTTTATATAGCAGGCTTCTGGGCCTAACTAGGGCGTGCTGCCCTGTGAGCCTGCTGGCCCTTCTGGGCCTGCATTTGCACACCCTAGGTCTGGCAGGCCCACCGGGCAGCGCCCCAACATTTTTTTTAAATTTTTTTCTTTTCTACATTATTTATTTTCTTCTATTTATTTTTGAGTAATTTTTTATATAGTTATTTATTTTCTGCTTTATTTTTTTCTTATATTTATTTCCGAGTAGTTTTTGGCCGTATTTAGTTTCTTTGTGAATATTTTTGTTTTATATAATTTTTTCTTTTCTGCATTATTTATTTTCTTCTATTTATTTTTGAGTAATTTTTTATATAGTTATTTATTTTCTGCTTTATTTTTTTTCTTCTATTTATTTCTGAGTAGTTTTTTGTTGTATTTAGTTTCTTTTTGAATATTTTTGCTTTATATAATTTTTTTCTTTTCTGCATCATTTATTTTCTTCTATTTATTTTTGAGTAATTTTTTTATATAGTTATTTCTTTTCTTCTTTATTTTTTCGTCAGAAACCTGAATACTTCTAAAGAGATTGTCCAGTTTGTAAACGAAGTGCATCCAGTTTTTGCCGTAACCCTCTCTACTTTTTTGAACAATCTATGTGGGTGAAATGATGATACCATGCCAAGTTGAGTTAATTGCACAGAAGTACCACAATTCGGGCATCACATGCAGATTGGTACCACGATTCCTAATTTTTGCGTGTCAGTACCAACATTCGTCCAAATTTTTGCAAATCAGGCTAAAACGCGTATTTATACGTATTGACAGTGTATCTGACAGTTGGGGCCCGTCTGTCAGGTGCCGACGTGGCATATTTTTTGCAAAAAACCCCCTTGCTTTATACGTAATCACATAAATACTCGTTATTTTTGCGGGAAAAATGTTAACGTGAGAGAATTTTTTTTGCTCGGACTTGTTCGAAAGTTTCCAACGAACTGGACAAATAGATAAAGTGAACCGAAAAATCGCACGCGCCAGGTTTCGAACCTGCGACCTGCGGCACGCGGGCGGAGCGCGGTAGCCACCAGGCCACAGCGACGCTTATGTTAAGTTACAGGCGGGTCCTCCTTTATATTATAGTAGCCACGCTGGGCCGGCCGCCGAGCCCAGCACTGCTGCGTGCCCTGAATCACTTATTTTTTAATCATAATATTAATATTTTTTTTGCGATTACATATTAGTGCACTAAAACAGTGAACCTTTTATTAAAAAATTGGTGTGTTTCTCGAAATGCTAGAATGATTTTACGCAATAAGTTTTTTAAACATGCTGAACATTTTCTCAAATACACATTGTCAAAAAAATTCATCATGTATTAAGAAAATGTTCAATCTATATTACAAAAAAGATCATCGTATATATTAAAAAATGCTCAACCTAAATTACAAAAATATTCATCGTATACATTAAAAAAATGTTCAACCTGAAAGTTCAATATATTAAAAAATGCTCACTGTTTGCAAAGTAAAGTTCATCAAGCATTAAAAAATGATCACTATACGCAGAAAAGGTGCTCAGCGTACATTAAGATAATGTTCATGCAAATTCGAAAACATGTTCATCATGTATTTGAAAACATCATGTATTGAAGCCTATCTAAAAAAATATTTAGTAAGTATGTTAAAAACAGAAGAAGAACGAACCCAGTGAATAAAAGAAAAACCTAAAAATAAGCCAAAACCAGAAAAAAAAAGCATAATACGATAAATAAATAGAAAAGAAATCCAGGCGAACGAGCCCAGCACGCGCGTCAGTAAAAGGCGAAACGAAAAAACAATTACAGGCCTTAGTTGGCCCAACTACCGGCCAGCGTTCGCCTATTGTATAAATAATGTCCTGCCTGGACAGAAACACGAGCAAAAAAAATAGCAAATGAAGGCAGAAATGGTTGAAATTTGATGGCGTCGCTTTGAATGGTGCACACTGAATGCACAAAAATTCTGGAGTTGTAATAAGTTTAAAAAAATGAAATGCCTTTGTAACATATGAGTTTAATTTCGTCAGAAACCTGAATACTTCGAAAGAGATTGCCCAGTTTGTAAACGAAGTGCATCCAGTTTTTGCCGTAACCCTCTCTACTTTTTTGAACAATCTATGTGGGTGAAATGATGATACCATGCCAAGTTTCAACTTTTTCAGAGTTTGTTTGTAGTGCTTTTCAATTTCCAGGTCATTTAGTTCTCAAAACAAATCATTGAATGCATGAAAAATAGCAAATGAAGGCAGAAATGGTTGAAAGTTGATGGCGTCGCTTTGAATGATGCATACTGAATGCACAAAAAGTCTGGAGTTGTAATAAGTTTAAAAAAATGAAATGCCTTTGTAACAGATGAGTTTAATTTCGTCAGAAACCTGAATACTTCGAAAGAGATTGTCCAGTTTGTAAACGAAGTGCATCCGGTTTTTGCCGTAACCCTCTCTACTTTTTTGAACAATCTATGTGGGTGAAATGATGATACCATGCCAAGTTTCAACTTTTTCAGAGTTCATTTGTAGTGCTTTTCAATTTCCAGGTCATTTAGTTCTCAAAACAAATCATTGAATGCATGAAAAATAACAAATGAAGGCAGAAATGGTTGAAAGTTGATGGCGTCGCTTTGAATGGTGCATACTGAACGCAAAAAATATAAGAGCATTTACATCATGATCTTATATTTCTTTAGAGTCTAAACTGTCAATATGATCTTATAACATCAAAAATACTTTGATCATCAATGATCTTTGTGTGTACAATCTGAATTGTCAATATGAGTCATCAACGATTTATAAACCGATGAAGACTCATATTGCGACCACAAATTCTACACACAGAGTTCAATGAAGACCAAGTGCTTGTGATAGTTTGAGAAATAACATATTTAAGGTGGTAAAAGGCTTGTTAGGGGAGCGAGGTGGGACTAAAAATAGCTTGCCATAACCTCATTAGTACCGGTTCGTGGTACGAACCGGCACTAAATGGTGATGGTGGGGCCATAGCCTGACCGCAGGCTGACACATCCCCTTTAGTACCGGTTCGTGGCATGAACCGGTACTAAAGGTTCGCCACGAACCGGTGCTATTGATCGCCGCCACGAACCGGTGCTATTGTACACATTAGTGCTGGCTGAAATTCAAACCGGCACTATTGGGCTTCACGTTTGACCCTTTTTCTACTAGTGATGCCTTGAATTAGTTTATTGTACTAACCTTTGCATCTGTTCTTTTCAGAACCAAAGTCAGACTTAGCAAGAAAGCCAAGCTGACTAAACCGACCAATGATAATCCGGTCACTGGACCGGAGACGACCCTAGAGACTTTTGAACCGGATGCTAATACCATCCTGGATGATCCGGTACCTCAGGTACAAGTCACTTTTGTTGAACCGGCAAATATAAATCCGACGAGCTAGTCTCCTGATCCGCCAAGCCCAGCCGCTGATCCACCAAGTCCAACAAGAACAACTGATAAACCGCCTAGCCGACCAAAACTACTGATGACGATGTTGTTGTTCCTGGCACTCGGTTTACCTCTCCTGGCAACCCTGTCGCTTTATCAAAGCATTCTGCCAAGGAAGAATTTTCTGCTATGGATAAGGGTAAGTGGAAAACAGACTTATCAACATATGCTCATCTCAGTACCCAAGACATCCATTCTGGATATTTAAACCGCCTGTACACAAGCCGTGACTACGAAGCCGATTTAGTGGGCCTGATGAAGGAATGGTATGAGGTAAATATCACTCCCTCTTGCATAAATTTCTTTCCTTATACCTGGCGTAGAATATCGACTCCAGTAGCCCCCAAGGGCCGGTTCATAAAATTGATGTGAACCGGGACTTGTAGTAGAATAATATTGTATTTTTGCTTGCATAGCCCCCAAGGGTCGGTTTATACCTTTAGGATGACCTGGTACCTTTCCTGTCATGAAGGTTCAATATGCATTAGCCCCCAAGTGCCAAGTATATAACTTGTTGTATGCTTGGGACTTTAAATTGTCAGTTGATAGAAAGCAATCCGCATTAGCCCCCAAGTGCCAAGTGTATAACTTGTTATATGCTTGGGACTTCATAGATGCACTACCAACTCATTAACTATCTCTTGCAGGCTGATCTAAACAAGAAGGAATCTCAAATCACCGACCTTCAAGAAAATATCAAGTCCCAGCAAGCAGAAACCTCCAAGGCTAAGGATGGGCTGACCGGCACTTTAACAACCATGGAACAATTGAAGGATGGCCTTAAAGGTGAACGGGCAGCCTGGGAAACTGAAAGAGCAACTTTGCTAAAGCGGGCAGAAGATGCTAAAGCAGCCCTTAATCCGGTGAGAGAGGAATGGACTAGTCTGAAGCGGCAAATCAATGCTATGACCTCTGCTATCTTTGGTAAATAACCTCTTCATAAGCTTTAAACAAATAACAGCCATGAAAACTGCCGCTTTAATAATACTTTGACCATTGCAGGTAGCCTGGTTGCTCATCTTGGTTCGGATATGCGCAAAAAACTGAAGGCTGCCTATACATTGATAGAGCAGTTATATACCGGCTTTCAACGGGTCATCTGCACAGCTTCATACAATAAACCGCCTCCAACTTTAATCAAGGAAACATTGGCAAAGTTATCCATGACGCCTGCCCAGCTCGAGGAGGTGAAGAGATCAGCTGCAAGGGTCGGTGCTCTATCTGTATTGACTCGGGCCAAGGTCTGGATATCTGATCTTGATCTGGAACACATCGGAAACGGCTACCCCAGCCAAAAAGAAGATGGGTCAGACTTTGATAATGATGCCCTCAGGGCTTTGATGAAGGAAATGCGTCCACTTGCAAGCAAACTGGCTGAAGAGACTGATTTTTCTTTCCACTGGTCAATTTATCACGTAGACAACAAACGGATTGATGCATATGCTTATGAAGTGCAAAATCTTATCCCGCCAATCCGTAAGCATACTTACGCCCCTGATGTTGAACCCTCCACCCTTATAAGCGACGAAGCTGTCTTCCAAGCCTTAACTGGGATTGACTGGGAAACCATTGACTTCCAACCACTGGGTGGAGAGAAGGAGGGTGAACCAGCGCAGGACGATCCACAACCTTCAAATCAGCCTGAGGAAGAATCATGATCTAGTGGTCGGTTTAGCCTCTTCACACTACAATTTGTGTGATAAACAATTATCCTTTTGGAGCATCAAATCGCCTTGTAATAGGCTAGTTTAAACACTTGGTCTGCTATGCCATCGTGCATATCCACTTTGCCTGATATTGTTAATCCGTCATGATAATAGTATGTCGACTTATGATCCTTAGCAGTTTTTATGAAATCATGTTTCTGCATATGATAAACTTAAAATTGTCCTGGCGGTTTACCGCCGGACGGGTCATAACACCCAATATAAAGCCAGAGTTTATAACCAATCGTCGTTTTAACTTTGACAAGTTCAGGGTCTATATAAGATTAACTTGTCAAACGTTCGGCGGGTAATACCAGGGTTACCTGGACGGAGTGACTTACTTGATGAAGGCAAGTTAACCCGGGGTTTTAGGTGAATACACCTGGCTTCCAAGCCTGACTTTTATAGCCTATTACAAGGTGTAGATTCTTTGTTCTTATAGAAGCAAAGATACCCCAAGCAATATTTTGAGCTGTGCTCAGTGGGCGCGTATGTTTGAGTTATGCTTTCCAATAAACTCTCTTGGGCTCCTTATGATATTGGGTGAAGCCCCCAAGCTCTTTTTTACAGCTTTATAAGCCGGATTAATGGACAAACAGAGCTCCGCTTTATAAGCAGAAGCCCCCGTGTAACCAAGAATTTTTTTTAAGACGAACGGTAGAGGCCCCGCTTTAGCAAGGATGCCGGTTTATTATATTGATCATAATATATACATTGTCAATAATATGTACATGGTAGGAGCCTATGGCTCAGGTGTGTAAGGCCGAAGATGAGCAATATTCCATGGTCGATGGGTCTCCTCCTCCGACTTGCGTGAGTCTTTGTGCTCTCGAACATCGATAAGGTAGTATGACCCGTTGTTCAGATTCTTGCTGACCACAAAGGGGCCTTCCCAAGGTGGAGATAACTTGTGCATGTCGGTCTGATCTTGGAAAGCCGGAGCACTAAGTCGCCTTCTTGAAAAGTTTTGGTTTTAACCCGACGGCTGGGATAACGCCGCAGGTCTTGCTGATAAATCGCCGAACGAGCTGCCGCAATATCCCGTTTTTCATCTAACAGGTCCAATGCATCTTGGCGTGCTCTTTCATTGTCCGCTTCAACATAAGCTGCCACTCGGGGTGAGTCATGGCGAATATCGCTTGGGAGAACTGCTTCTGCTCCATAAACCATGAAGAAGGGTGTATAACCCGTAGATCTATTGAGGGTGGTGTTAATGCTCCATAATACGGAAGGCAACTCTTCCACCCAACAACCCGGCTCCATAATTTGTGTGTGTGCGTGTGTGTGT